>NW_027440219.1:112500-125000 GCF_031893055.1 Leptodactylus fuscus
GGTAAGCTAATTGACAGGACCCGCTGTCTCGGACACGGTTCTTGACGGGGGTGTTCAAAAGTAGGTCACAGAGAGAGTGTCACCTGTCCCATTACATGAAGACCAACCACTCAAAGTGTCCGACTTTGTGGAACTCCGGCCCGGATCCGGCCGTCAAATTCAACCTCATTCCGGTAGTGCCTTTTCCGCTCCGAGGCCTCCTCCGGGGCCGTCCGACGCCCGGTTCCACGGCGGGACCCCCGACACCGACTCGAGGAGGTACCCCTTTTTGCCGGCCGAGGTGCGCCGCCGCCGGCGTGAGGACGCCGCTCCCCGGTGTGAAAAACGGCCGCCGGAGGAATTTTGAAAGTTGAAAATTTGGCAAAGTGTCGACGGAAGTGCCAACCGCGCCGGCGGGGAGGCGCCCGTCGCCTCGCCCGGGATGGCGGCACCGGCGCCGGGTCGCCGCGCCTGCCAGCGGCCGCTAGTCTCCCCGGACGCCCGGGGGATTTCCCTTCCGCTCCCAGCGGCCGCAGTTCTCCTTCCGGTCCGCCTGGCGGCTGCCTCCGCCGGCTGCCAATCATCTCTCCCCGGCCGCCCGGGGGATTTCCCTTCTGCGCGCCTGGCAGCTCCTGCCAATCATCTCTCCCCGGCCGCCCGGGGGATCTCTTATGGTCCGTGTTTTATGGGGGGTTTTTTTTGTGTGTTTGACCTTTTTTCCCCCAAAGCGTCTAAGTGCCGATCGGCTCGGCGGGAGGCGCCCGCCTGAAAACTGCGGCTTGCCACGCGACCTGAAGAGGCTTGTCACGCAACCCGGGGGGGCGGTGCCCTCGCTCTGCCTCCCCCCCGCGGGGATCCGCCGTCGGCGGCCTGTGAGCAGAGTTCACTGGGACTTTGTCAGAGTCGGGTGTCCGATCCCCTGGTACTCTGACTTTTGGTAAGCTAATTGACAGGACTCGCTGTCTCGGACACGGTTCTTGACGGGGGTGTTCAAAAGTAGGTCACAGAGAGAGTGTCACCTGTCCCATTACATGAAGACCAACCACTCAAAGTGTCCGACTTTGTGGAACTCCGGCCCGGATCCGGCCGTCAAATTCAACCTCATTCCGGTAGTGCCTTTTCCGCTCCGAGGCCTCCTCCGGGGCCGTCCGACGCCCGGTTCCACGGCGGGACCCCCGACACCGACTCGAGGAGGTACCCCTTTTTGCCGGCCGAGGTGCGCCGCCGCCGGCGTGAGGACGCCGCTCCCCGGTGTGAAAAACGGCCGCCGGAGGAATTTTGAAAGTTGAAAATTTGGCAAAGTGTCGACGGAAGTGCCAACTGCGCCGGCGGGGAGGCGCCCGTCGCCTCGCCCGGGATGGCGGCACCGGCGCCGGGTCGCCGCGCCTGCCGCGGCCGCTAGTCTCCCCGGACGCCCGGGGGATTTCCCTTCCGCTCCCAGCGGCCGCAGTTCTCCTTCCGGTCCGCCTGGCGGCTGCCTCCGCCGGCTGCCAATCATCTCTCCGGATTTCCCTTCTGCGCGCCTGTCAGCTCCTGCAAATCCTCTCTCCCCGGCCGCTCGGGGAGGCGGGATCTCGCCCTCTGGTAGACGCTAGCAGCCTGCCACCTGCTAGGGACTCGGCCTCTGGCATTACCCAGGCTCCGGCAGCCCTGGGTCGGCCTGGCTTTTCCCAGCCGCCTGGGACGATCTCTCCCTCTGTCCTGGAACCCTGGGCCGGCCTGCCGCCTCAGGCTTAGCCCCCTGGGTCGCCTGGAAGTGGCGCCGCCTTGTGGACGAGCCGGGGAGAGCCGCTCTCCGTTGCCATCCGGTGGATTTTTAGCAAATTGCAGCTTTCCATAGCAAATTGCAGCCTTCCACCTGCTAGGGACTTAGCCTCCGGCATGTACCCAGGCTCGGGTAGCCCTGGGTAGGCCTGGCTTTCCCAGCCGCCTGGGTCAATCTCTCCCTCTCTCCTGGAACCCTGGGCCAGCCTGCCGCCTCAGGCTTAGCCCCCTGGGTCGCCTGGAAGTGGTGCCCTCTTGGTAGACACTTAGCAGAATGCAGCCTGCCACCTGCTAGGGACTTAGCCTCTGGCTTTACCCAGGCTCGGGTAGCCCTGGGTCGGCCTGGCTTTCCCAGCCGCCTGGGACAATCTCTCCCTCTCTCCTGGAACCCTGGGCCGGCCTGCCGCCTCAGGCTTAGCCCCCTGGGTCGCCTGGAAGTGGCGCCGCCTTGTGGACGAGCCGGGGAGAGCCGCTCTCCGTTGCCATCCGGTGGATTTTTAGCAAATTGCAGCTTTCCATAGCAAATTGCAGCCTTCCACCTGCTAGGGACTTAGCCTCCGGCATGTACCCAGGCTCTGGTAGCCCTGGGTAGGCCTGGCTTTCCCAGCCGCCTGGGACAAATCTCTCCCTCTCTCCTGGAACCCTGGGCCAGCCTGCCGCCTCAGGCTTAGCCCCCTGGGTTGCCTGGAAGTGGTGCCCTCTTGGTAGACACTTAGCAGAATGCAGCCTGCCACCTGCTAGGGACTTAGCCTCTGGCTTTACCCAGGCTCGGGTAGCCCTGGGTCGGCCTGGCTTTCCCAGCCGCCTGGGACAATCTCTCCCTCTCTCCTGGAACCCTGGGCCGGCCTGCCGCCTCAGGCTTAGCCCCCTGGGTCGCCTGGAAGTGGCGCCGCCTTGTGGACGAGCCGGGGAGAGCCGCTCTCCGTTGCCATCCGGTGGATTTTTAGCAAATTGCAGCTTTCCATAGCAAATTGCAGCCTTCCACCTGCTAGGGACTTAGCCTCCGGCATGTACCCAGGCTCGGGTAGCCCTGGGTAGGCCTGGCTTTCCCAGCCGCCTGGGACGATCTCTCCTTCTTCTCCTGGAACCCTGGGCCAGCCTGCCGCCTCAGGCTTAGCCCCCTGGGTTGCCTGGAAGTGGTGCCCTCTTGGTAGACACTTAGCAGAATGCAGCCTGCCACCTGCTAGGGACTTAGCCTCTGGCTTTACCCAGGCTCGGGTAGCCCTGGGTCGGCCTGGCTTTCCCAGCCGCCTGGGACAATCTCTCCCTCTCTCCTGGAACCCTGGGCCGGCCTGCCGCCTCAGGCTTAGCCCCCTGGGTCGCCTGGAAGTGGCGCCGCCTTGTGGACGAGCCGGGGAGAGCCGCTCTCCGTTGCCATCCGGTGGATTTTTAGCAAATTGCAGCTTTCCATAGCAAATTGCAGCCTTCCACCTGCTAGGGACTTAGCCTCCGGCATGTACCCAGGCTCGGGTGGCCCTGGGTAGGCCTGGCTTTCCCAGCCGCCTGGGTCAATCTCTCCCTCTCTCCTGAAACCCTGGGCCAGCCTGCCGCCTCAGGCTTAGCCCCCTGGGTCTCCTGGAAGTGTCGCCCTCTGGTAGACACTTAGCAGAATTCAGCCTGCCGCCTGCTAGGGACTCAGCCTCCGGCATGTACCCAGGCTCGGGTAGCCCTGGCTTTCCCAGCCGCCTGGGACAATCTCTCCCTCTCTCCTGGAACCCTGGGCCAGCCTGCCGCCTCAGGCTTAGCCCCCTGGGTCGCCTGGAAGTGGTGCCCTCTCGGTAGACACTTGGCAGCATGCAGCCTGCCACCTGCTAGGGACTTAGCCTCTGGCTTTACCCAGGCTCGGGTAGCCCTGGGTCGGCCTGGCTTTCCCAGCCGCCTGGGACGATCTCTCCCTCTCTCTCCTGGAACCCTGGGCCGGCCTGCCGCCTCAGGCTTAGCCCCCTGGGTCGCCTGGAAGTGGCGCCGCCTTGTGGACGAGCCGGGGAGAGCGGCTCTCCGTTGCCATCCGGTGGATTTTTAGCAGAATGCAGCCTGCAACCCGAGTGCTGGCGCCGCCTTGTGGACGAGCCGGGGACTGCGGCTCTCCGTTGCCATCCGGTGGATTTTTAGCAGATTGCAGCCTTCCACCTGCTAGGGACTTAGCCTCCGGCATGTGCCCAGGCTCGGGTAGCCCTGGGTAGGCCTGGCTTTCCCAGCCGCCTGGGACGATCTCTCCCTCTTCTCCTGGAACCCTGGGCCAGCCTGCCGCCTCAGGCTTAGCCCCCTGGGTTGCCTGGAAGTGGTGCCCTCTCGGTAGACACTTAGCAGAACGCAGCCTGCCGCCTGCTAGGGACTTATCCTCTGGCTTTACCCAGGCTGGGGTGGCCCTGGGTCGGCCTGGCTTTTTTCCCAGCCGCCTGGGACAATCTCTCCCTCTCTCCATGAACCCTGGGCCGGCCTGCCGCCTCAGACTTCCCCTTCCGCTCCGAGCGGCCGCAGTTCTCGTTCTGGTCCGCCTGGCAGCTACCTCCGCCGGCTGCCAATCATCTCTCTCTCTCTCTCCCCCCGGCCGCCCGGGGGAACTTCCCTTCTGCGCGCGCCTGGCAGCTACCTCCGCCTGCCAATCATCTCTCCCCCGGCCCTCCCGGGGGACCTCCCTTCTGCGCCGGCCGGCCGGCCGGCCGGCTGCAGTTCTCACTGGTCCGTGTTGTATGGGGTTTATTAAAATGTCGGTCTTTTTCCCCCAAAGTGTCTAAAAGTGCCGATCGGCTCGGCGGGAGGCGCCCGTCGCCTCCCCCGGGATGGCGGCACCGGCGCCCTCTCGCCGTACCTGCCAGCGGCCGCTCGTCTCCCCTGGCCCGCGCCGGGGGATTTCCCTTCTGCTCGGAGCGGCCGCAGTTCTCCTTCTGGTCCGCCTGGCGGCTGCCTCCGCCTGCTGCCAATCATCTCTCCCCGGCCGCACAGGGGGACTTCCCTTCTGCGCGCCTGGCAGCTCCTGCCAATCATCTCTCCCCGGCCGCCCGGGGGATCTCACCGAGGTCCGTGTTTCGTGGGGTTTTATTTCAAAGTTTGCCTTTTTTATTTTTTTCCCCAAAGTGTCCAAGAGCCGATCGGCTCAGCGGGGGGCGCCCGTCGCCTCGCCCGGGATGGCGGCACCGGCGCCCTCTCGCCGTACCTGCCAGCGGCCGCTCGTCTCCCCTGGCCCGCCCGGGGGATTTCCCTTCTGCTCGGAGCGGCCGCAGTTCTCATTCTAGCGCGCAGGGCAGCTCCTGCCAATCATCTCTCCCTTCCGCGACCAGCCGGAAGCGGTTCTCATTGGTCCGTGTTTCGTTGGTTATTTATTTTTCAAAGTTTGACTTTTTCTTTTTTTTTTCCCCAAAAGTGTCTAAAAGTGCCGATTGGCTCGGCGGGAAGCGCCCGCCTGAAAACCGAGGCTTGCCACGCGACCTAAAGAGGCTTGTCTCGCAACCCGGGGGGGGCGGTGCCCTCGCTCTGCCTCCCCCCCGCAGGGATCCGCCGTCGGCGGCCTGTCAGCAGAGTTCACTGGGACTTTGTCAGAGTCGGGTGTCCGATGCCCTGGTACTCTGACTTTTGGTAAGCTAATTGACAGCACACGCTGTCTCGGACACGGTTCTTGACGGGGGTGTTCAAAAGTAGGTCACAGAGAGAGTGTCACCTGTCCCATTACATGAAGACCAACCACTCAAAGTGTCCGACTTTGTGGAACTCCGGCCCGGATCCGGCCGTCAAATTCAACCTCATTCCGGTAGTGCCTTTTCGGCTCCGAGGCCTCCTCCGGGGCCGTCCGACGCCCGGTTCCACGGCGGGACCCCCGACACCGACTCGAGGTGGTACCCCTTCGTGCCGGCCGAGGCGCGCCGCCGCCGGCGTGAGGGCGCCGCTCCCCGGAGTGAAACACGGCCGCCGGAGGAATTTTGAAAGTTGAAAATTTGACTAAGTGTCGACGGAAGTGCCATATGCGCCGGGCGGGAGGCGCCCGTCGCCTCGCCCGGGATGGCGGCGCCGGCGCCGGCTCGCCGCGCCTGGCAGCGGCCGCTCGTCTCCCCGGAGGCCCGGGGGATTTCCCTTCTGCTCGGAGCGGCCGCAGTTCTCCTTCTGGTCCGCCTGGCAGCTACCTCCGCCGGCTGCCAATCATCTCTCTCCCCGGCCCGGGGGGGACGACTCTCCCTTCTGCGCGTGCGCGCCTGTCAGCTCCTGCAAATCGTCTCTCCCGCCGCCCGCCGAGGGGGGATTTCCCTTCTGCGCGTGCGCGCCTGTCAGCTCCTGCCAATCATCTCTCCTCTCTCCCCGCGGCCGCCCGGGGGCTTTCCCTTCTGCGCGCGCGCGTGCGCGCCTGTCAGCTCCTGCAAATCGTCTCTCCCCCCCCGGCCGCCAAGGGGGATTTCCCTTCTGCGTGCGCGCCTGTCAGCTCCTGCAAATCCTCTCTCCCCGGCCGCTCGGGGAGGCGGGATCTCGCCCTCTGGTAGACGCTAGCAGCCTGCCACCTGCTAGGGACTCGGCCTCCGGCATTGCCCAGGCAACGGCAGCCCTGGGTCGGCCTGGCTTTTTCCCAGCCGCCTGGGACGATCTCTCCCTCTGTCCTGGAACCCTGGGCCGGCCTGCCGCCTCAGGCTTAGCCCCCTGGGTCGCCTGGAAGTGGCGCCGCCTTGTGGACGAGCCGGGGAGAGCGGCTCTACGTTGCCATCCGGTGGATTTTTAGCAAATTGCAGCTTTCCATAGCAAATTGCAGCTTTCCATAGCAAATGGCAGCTTTCCACCTGCTAGGGACTTATCCTCTGGCTTTACCCAGGCTGGGGTGGCCCTGGGTCGGCCTGGCTTTTTTCCCAGCCGCCTGGGACGATCTCTCCCTCTCTCCTGGAACCCCGGGCCGGCCTGCCGCCCTCAGGCTTAGCCCCCTGGGTCTCCTGGAAGTGTCTCCCTCTGGAAGTCACTTAGCAGAACGCAGCCTACCGCCTGCTAGGGACTTAGCCTCTGGCTTTACCCAGGCTAGGGTAGCCCTGGGTCGGCCTGGCTTTTTTCCCAGCCGCCCGGGACGATCTCTCCCTCTCTCCTGGAACCCTGGGCCGGCCTGCCGCCCTCAGGCTTAGCCCCCTGGGTCGCCTGGAAGTGGCGCCGCCTTGTGGACGAGCGGGGGAGAGCGGCTCTCCGTTGCCATCCGGTGGATTTTTAGCAGAATGCAGCCTGCAACCCGAGTGCTGGCGCCGCCTTGTGGACGAGCCGGGGACCGCGGCTCTCCGTTGCCATCCGGTGGATTTTTAGCAGAATGCAGCCTTCCACCTGCTAGGGACTTAGCCTCCGGCATGTATCCAGGCTCGGGTAGCCCTGGGTAGGCCTGGCTTTCCCAGCCGCCTGGGACAATCTCTCCCTCTCTCCTGGAGCCCATGGCCGGCCTGCCGCCCTCAGGCTTAGCCCCCTGGGTTTCCTGGAAGCGTCTACCTCTGGTAGACACTTAGCAGAATGCAGCCTTCCACCTGCTAGGGACTTAGCCTCCGGCATCTACCCAGGCTCGGGTAGCCCTGGGTAGGCTTGGCTTTCCCAGCCGCCTGGGACCATCTCTCCCTCTCTCCTGGAACCCTGGGCCAGCCTGCCGCCTCAGGCTTAGCCCCCTGGGTCGCCTGGAAGTGGCGCCGCCTTGTGGACAAGCGGGGGAGAGCGGCTCTACGTTGCCATCCGGTGGACTTTTAGCAGAATGCAGCCTGCAACCCGAGTGCTGGCGCCGCCTTGTGGACGAGCCGGGGACTGCGGCTCTCCGTTGCCATCCGGTGGATTTTTAGCAGATTGCAGCCTTCCACCTGCAAGGGACTCAGCCTCCGGCATGTACCCAGGCTCGGGTAGCCCTGGGTAGGCCTGGCTTTCCCAGCCGCCTGGGACGATCTCTCCCTCTCTCCTGGAACCCTGGGCCGGCCTGCCGCCCTCAGGCTTAGCCCCCTGGGTCGCCTGGAAGTGGCGCCGCCTTGTGGACGAGCCGGGGAGAGCGGCTCTCCGTTGCCATCCGGTGGATTTTTAGCAGAATGCAGCCTGCAACCCGAGTGCTGGCGCCGCCTTGTGGACGAGCCGGGGACCGCGGCTCTCCGTTGCCATCCGGTGGATTTTTAGCAGATTGCAGCCTTCCACCTGCTAGGGACTTAGCCTCCGGCATGTACCCAGGCTCGGGTAGCCCTGGGTAGGCCTGGCTTTTTTCCCAGCCGCCTGGGACGAACTCTCCCTCTCTCCTGGAACCCTGGGCCGGCCTGCCGCCCTCAGGCTTAGCCCCCTGGGTCTCCTGGAAGTGTCTCCCTCTGGAAGTCACTTAGCAGAACGCAGCCTGCCGCCTGCTAGGGACTTAGCCTCTGGCTTTACCCAGGCTAGGGTAGCCCTGGGTCGGCCTGGCTTTTTTCCCAGCCGCCTGGGACGATCTCTCCCTCTCTCCTGGAACCCTGGGCCAGCCTGCCGCCTCAGGCTTAGCCCCCTGGGTTGCCTGGAAGTGGTGCCCTCTTGGTAGACACTTAGCAGATTGCAGCCTTCCACCTGCTAGGGACTTAGCCTCTGGCATTACCCAGGCTCGGGTCGGCCTGGCTGTCCCAGCCGCCTGGGACGATCTCTCCCTCTCTCCTGGAACCCTGGGCCGGCCTGCCGCCCTCAGGCTTAGCCCCCTGGGTCGCCTGGAAGTGGCGCCGCCTTGTGGACAAGCGGGGGAGAGCGGCTCTCCGTTGCCATCCGGTGGATTTTTAGCAGAATGCAGCCTGCAACCCGAGTGCTGGCGCCGCCTTGTGGACGAGCCGGGGACCGCGGCTCTCCGTTGCCATCCGGTGGATTTTTAGCAGATTGCAGCCTTCCACCTGCTAGGGACTTAGCCTCTGGCATTACCCAGGCTCGGGTAGGCCTGGCTGTCCCAGCCGCCTGGGACGATCTCTCCCTCTCTCCTGGAACCCTGGGCCGGCCTGCCACCTCAGGCTTAGCCCCCTGGGTCGCCTGGAAGTGGCGCCGCCTTGTGGGCAAGCGGGGGAGAGCGGCTCTCCGTTGCCATCCGGTGGATTTTTAGCAGAATGCAGCCTGCAACCCGAGTGCTGGCGCCGCCTTGTGGACGAGCCGGGGACTGCGGCTCTCCGTTGCCATCCGGTGGATTTTTAGCAGATTGCAGCCTTCCACCTGCTAGGGACTTAGCCTCTGGCATTACCCAGGCTCGGGTAGGCCTGGCTTTCCCAGCCGCCTGGGACCATCTCTCCCTCCCTCCTGGAACCCATGGCCAGCCTGCCGCCTCAGGCTTAGCCCCCTGGGTCTCCTGGAAGTGTCGCCCTCTGGTAGACACTTAGCAGAACGCAGCCTTCCACCTGTTAGGGACTTAGCCTCCGGCATGTACCCAGGCTCGGGTAGCCCTGGGTAGGCCTGGCTCTCCCAGCCGCCTGGGACGGTCTCTCCCTCTCTCCTGGAACCCTGGGCCAGCCTGCCGCCTCAGGCTTAGCCCCCTGGGTCTCCTGGAAGTGTCGCCCTCTGGTAGACACTTAGCAGAATGCAGCCTTCCACCTGCTAGGGACTTAGCCTCCGGCATGTACCCCGGCTCGGGTAGCCCTGGGTAGGCCTGGCTCTCCCAGCCGCCTGGGACGGTCTCTCCCTCTCTCCTGGAACCCTGGGCCAGCCTGCCGCCTCAGGCTTAGCCCCCTGGGTCTCCTGGAAGTGTCTCCCTCTGGAAGACACTTAGCAGAACGCAGCCTGCCACCTGCTAGGGACTTAGCCTCTGGCTTTACCCAGGCTTGGGTAGCCCTGGGTCGGCCTGGCTTTTTTCCCAGCCGCCCGGGACGATCTCTCCCTCTCTCCTGGAACCCTGGGCCGGCCTGCCACCTCAGGCTTAGCCCCCTGGGTCGCCTGGAAGTGGCGCCGCCTTGTGGATGAGCCGGGGAGAGCGGCTCTACGTTGCCATCCGGTGGATTTTTAACAGAATGCAGCCTGCAACCCGAGTGCTGGCGCCGCCTTGTGGACGAGCCGGGGACTGCGGCTCTCCGTTGCCATCCGGTGGATTTTTAGCAGATTGCAGCCTGCCAGCTGCTAGGGACTAAGTCTCTGGCGTTACCCAGGCTCGGGTAGCCCTGGCTTTCCCAGCCGCCTGGGACAATCTCTCCCTCCCTCCTGGAACCCATGGCCGGCCTGCCGCCCTCAGGCTTAGCCCCCTGGGTCTCCTGGAAGTGTCTCCCTCTGGAAGACACTTAGCAGAACGCAGCCTGCCACCTGCTAGGGACTTAGCCTCTGGCTTTGCCCAGGCTCGGGTAGCCCTGGGTCGGCCTGGCTTTTTTCCCAGCCGCCCGGGACGATCTCTCCCTCCCTCCTGGAACCCTGGGCCAGCCTGCCGCCTCAGGCTTAGCCCCCTGGGTCTCCTGGAAGTGTCGCCCTCTGGTAGACACTTAGCAGAATGCAGCCTTCCACCTGCTAGGGACTTAGCCTCCGGCATGTACCCCGGCTCGGGTAGCCCTGGGTAGGCCTGGCTCTCCCAGCCGCCTGGGACGGTCTCTCCCTCTCTCCTGGAACCCTGGGCCAGCCTGCCGCCTCAGGCTTAGCCCCCTGGGTCTCCTGGAAGTGTCGCCCTCTGGTAGACACTTAGCAGAATGCAGCCTTCCACCTGCTAGGGACTTAGCCTCCGGCATGTACCCCGGCTCGGGTAGCCCTGGGTAGGCCTGGCTCTCCCAGCCGCCTGGGACGGTCTCTCCCTCTCTCCTGGAACCCTGGGCCAGCCTGCCGCCTCAGGCTTAGCCCCCTGGGTCTCCTGGAAGTGTCGCCCTCTGGTAGACACTTAGCAGAATGCAGCCTTCCACCTGCTAGGGACTTAGCCTCCGGCATGTACCCAGGCTCGGGTAGCCCTGGGTAGGCCTGGCTCTCCCAGCCGCCTGGGACGGTCTCTCCCTCTCTCCTGGAACCCTGGGCCAGCCTGCCGCCTCAGGCTTAGCCCCCTGGGTCTCCTGGAAGTGTCGCCCTCTGGTAGACACTTAGCAGAATGCAGCCTTCCACCTGTTAGGGACTTAGCCTCTGGCTTTACCCAGGCTTGGGTAGCCCCAGCCCGGCCTGGCGCTCGCCGCAGGAAGGCCTCCTCGGGGGCTCCGGTTTTTTGGGGGTTTTTTTGTCAAAGTGTCTACGGAAGTGGAAGTTCTCTCAGGGGGAAGCTCCCCTCGGACCCTGCCCAGGAGGGTGAGCCCCGGCCCGGCTTGCCTCCCCTAGGCCCGCCCGCTCCGGAACCCGGTTCTCCCTGCAGACCCCGCCTCGGGGCAACCCTCCAGCTCCCCATCTCCCGGCAGCCGGGGTCAAATACAGCACCACCTCTTCCTTCCGCTGGCCCTCAAGAGTCCTCACCGCTCCCCCAGGCAGGCTTCCACGGGAGGCCGATCGGACCCCGCCATTAAGCCCCCTGACAAACGGCCGTCCCTGGAAGTCTCTCCGGGCCCGACTATTAAGCCCCACCGCCGACCCTCCGGGCCCGACTATTAAGCCCCACCGCCGACCCTCCGGGGCCGACTATTAAGCCCACTGCCAGAGATAGCACTCATGGGAATCTCTCTGGGCCCGACTATTAAGTCCAACTGTGACTTATGCTGGCAAATGTGACTTATGCTGGCAAATGTGACTTATGCTTGGAAATGTGACTTATGCTTGGAAATGTGACTTATGCTTGGAAATGTGACTTATGCTGGCAAATGTGACTTATGCTGGCAAATGTGACTTATGCTGGCAAATGTGACTTATGCTGGCAAATGTGACTTATGCTGGCAAATGTGACTTATGCTGGCAAATGTGACTTATGCTGGCAAATGTGACTTATGCTGGCAAATGTGACTTGTCCTCCCAAATGTGACTTATGCTGGGAAATGTGACTTGTCCTCCCAAATGTGACTTATGCTGGGAAATGTGACTTGTCCTCCCAAATGTGACTTATGCTGGCAAATGTGACTTGTCCGCCCGAATGTGACTTATCCAGCTAAATGAGACTTCTCCCTAAGCTGAGCTCCAGGGAGGGTAGCTGGTAGACTGGGGGCTTAATCTTCAGCTTCTACCGGGCTTATGGAGCCCTGAGTCGGCCTGGCTCTCCCAGCCGCCGGGGACAATCTCTCCCTCTCTCCTGGAACCCTGGGCCAGCCTGCCGCCTCAGGCTCGCCCCCCTGGGTCTCCTGGAAGTGGCGCCGCCTTGTGGACGAGCCGGGGAGAGCGGCTCTCCGTTGCCATCCGGTGGATTTTTAGCAGAATGCAGCCTGCAACCTGAATGCTGGCGCCGCCTTGTGGACAAGCCGGGGAGCGCGCCTCTCCGTTGCCATCCGGTGGATTTTTAGCAGATTGCAGCCTTCCACCTGCTAGGGACTTAGCCTCCGGCGTTACCCAGGCTCGGGTAGCCCTGGGTAGGCCTGGCTTTCCCAGCCGCCTGGGACAATCTCTCCCTCTCTCCTGGAACCCTGGGCCTGCCTGCCGCCTCAGGCTTAGCCCCCTGGGTTGCCTGGAAGTGGTGCCCTCTTGGTAGACACTTAGCAGAATGCAGCCTGCCACCTGCTAGGGACTGAGCCTCCGGCATTACCCAGGCTCGGGTAGCCCTGGGTAGGCCTGGCTCTCCCAGCCGCCTGGGACAATCTCTCCCTCTCTCCTGGAACCCTGGGCCAGCCTGCCGCCTCAGGCTCGCCCCCCTGGGTCTCCTGGAAGTGGCGCCGCCTTGTGGACGAGCCGGGGAGAGCGGCTCTCCGTTGCCATCCGGTGGATTTTTAGCAGAATGCAGCCTGCAACCTGAATGCTGGCGCCGCCTTGTGGAC
>NW_027440219.1:135000-150000 GCF_031893055.1 Leptodactylus fuscus
GGACTTTGTCGGAGACGGATGTCCGAGGCCCTGGTACTCCGACTTTTGGTAAGCTAATTGACACGACCCGCTGTCTCGGACACGGTTCTTGACGGGGGTGTTCAAAAGTATGTCACAGAGAGAGTGTCACCTGTCCCATTACATGAAGACCAACTACTCAAAGTGTCCGACTTTGTGGAACTCCGGCCCGGATCCGGCCGTCAAATTCAACCTCATTCCGGTAGTGCCTTTTCCGCTCCGAGGCCTCCTCCGGGGCCGTCCGACGCCCGGTTCCACGGCGGGACCCCCGACACCGACTCGAGGTGGTACCCCTTTTTGCCGGCCGAGGTGCGCCGCCGCCGGCGTGAGGACGCCGCTCCCCGGTGTGAAAAACGGCCGCCGGAGGAATTTTGAAAGTTGAAAATTTGGCAAAGTGTCGACGGAAGTGCCAACCGCGCCGGCGGGGAGGCGCCCGTCGCCTCGCCCGGGATGGCGGCACCGGCGCCGGGTCGCCGCGCCTGCCAGCGGCCGCTAGTCTCCCCGGACGCCCGGGGGATTTCCCTTCCGCTCCCAGCGGCCGCAGTTCTCCTTCTGGTCCGCCTGGCGGCTGCCTCCGCCGGCTGCCAATCATCTCTCCCCGGCCGCCCGGGGGATTTCCCTTCTGCGCGCCTGGCAGCTCCTGCCAATCATCTCTCCCCGGCCGCCAAGGGGGATTTCCCTTCTGCGCGCCTGGCAGCTCCTGCCAATCATCTCTCCCCGGCCGCCCGGGGGATCTCGTTAAGGTCCGTGTTTCGTGGGGTTTTATTTCAAAGTTTGTCTTTTTTTTCCCCAAAGTGTCTAAGAGCCGATCGGCTCAGCGGGGGGCGCCCGTCGCCTCGCCCGGGATGGCGGCACCGGCGCCGGGTCGCCGTGCCTGCCAGCGGCCGCTCGGGGGATTTCCCTTCTGCGCGCCTGTCAGCTCCTGCCAATCATCTCTCCCCGGCCGCCCGGGGGATCTCTTATGGTCCGTGTTTTATGGGGGGGTTTTTTTGTGCGTTTGACCTTTTTTCCCCCAAAGCGTCTAAGTGCCGATCGGCTCGGCGGGAGGCGCCCGCCTGAAAACTGCGGCTTGCCACGCGACCTGAAGAGGCTTGTCACGCAACCCGGGGGGGCGGTGCCCTCGCTCTGCCTCCCCCCCGCGGGGATCCGCCGTCGGCGGCCTGTGAGCAGAGTTCACTGGGACTTTGTCAGAGTCGGGTGTCCGATCCCCTGGTACTCTGACTTTTGGTAAGCTAATTGACAGGACCCGCTGTCTCGGACACGGTTCTTGACGGGGGTGTTCAAAAGTAGGTCACAGAGAGAGTGTCACCTGTCCCATTACATGAAGACCAACCACTCAAAGTGTCCGACTTTGTGGAACTCCGGCCCGGATCCGGCCGTCAAATTCAACCTCATTCCGGTAGTGCCTTTTCCGCTCCGAGGCCTCCTCCGGGGCCGTCCGACGCCCGGTTCCACGGCGGGACCCCCGACACCGACTCGAGGAGGTACCCCTTTTTGCCGGCCGAGGTGCGCCGCCGCCGGCGTGAGGACGCCGCTCCCCGGTGTGAAAAACGGCCGCCGGAGGAATTTTGAAAGTTGAAAATTTGGCAAAGTGTCGACGGAAGTGCCAACCGCGCCGGCGGGGAGGCGCCCGTCGCCTCGCCCGGGATGGCGGCACCGGCGCCGGGTCGCCGCGCCTGCCAGCGGCCGCTAGTCTCCCCGGACGCCCGGGGGATTTCCCTTCCGCTCCCAGCGGCCGCAGTTCTCCTTCCGGTCCGCCTGGCGGCTGCCTCCGCCGGCTGCCAATCATCTCTCCCCGGCCGCCCGGGGGATTTCCCTTCTGCGCGCCTGGCAGCTCCTGCCAATCATCTCTCCCCGGCCGCCCGGGGGATCTCTTATGGTCCGTGTTTTATGGGGGGTTTTTTTTGTGTGTTTGACCTTTTTTCCCCCAAAGCGTCTAAGTGCCGATCGGCTCGGCGGGAGGCGCCCGCCTGAAAACTGCGGCTTGCCACGCGACCTGAAGAGGCTTGTCACGCAACCCGGGGGGGCGGTGCCCTCGCTCTGCCTCCCCCCCGCGGGGATCCGCCGTCGGCGGCCTGTGAGCAGAGTTCACTGGGACTTTGTCAGAGTCGGGTGTCCGATCCCCTGGTACTCTGACTTTTGGTAAGCTAATTGACAGGACTCGCTGTCTCGGACACGGTTCTTGACGGGGGTGTTCAAAAGTAGGTCACAGAGAGAGTGTCACCTGTCCCATTACATGAAGACCAACCACTCAAAGTGTCCGACTTTGTGGAACTCCGGCCCGGATCCGGCCGTCAAATTCAACCTCATTCCGGTAGTGCCTTTTCCGCTCCGAGGCCTCCTCCGGGGCCGTCCGACGCCCGGTTCCACGGCGGGACCCCCGACACCGACTCGAGGAGGTACCCCTTTTTGCCGGCCGAGGTGCGCCGCCGCCGGCGTGAGGACGCCGCTCCCCGGTGTGAAAAACGGCCGCCGGAGGAATTTTGAAAGTTGAAAATTTGGCAAAGTGTCGACGGAAGTGCCAACTGCGCCGGCGGGGAGGCGCCCGTCGCCTCGCCCGGGATGGCGGCACCGGCGCCGGGTCGCCGCGCCTGCCGCGGCCGCTAGTCTCCCCGGACGCCCGGGGGATTTCCCTTCCGCTCCCAGCGGCCGCAGTTCTCCTTCCGGTCCGCCTGGCGGCTGCCTCCGCCGGCTGCCAATCATCTCTCCGGATTTCCCTTCTGCGCGCCTGTCAGCTCCTGCAAATCCTCTCTCCCCGGCCGCTCGGGGAGGCGGGATCTCGCCCTCTGGTAGACGCTAGCAGCCTGCCACCTGCTAGGGACTCGGCCTCTGGCATTACCCAGGCTCCGGCAGCCCTGGGTCGGCCTGGCTTTTCCCAGCCGCCTGGGACGATCTCTCCCTCTGTCCTGGAACCCTGGGCCGGCCTGCCGCCTCAGGCTTAGCCCCCTGGGTCGCCTGGAAGTGGCGCCGCCTTGTGGACGAGCCGGGGAGAGCCGCTCTCCGTTGCCATCCGGTGGATTTTTAGCAAATTGCAGCTTTCCATAGCAAATTGCAGCCTTCCACCTGCTAGGGACTTAGCCTCCGGCATGTACCCAGGCTCGGGTAGCCCTGGGTAGGCCTGGCTTTCCCAGCCGCCTGGGTCAATCTCTCCCTCTCTCCTGGAACCCTGGGCCAGCCTGCCGCCTCAGGCTTAGCCCCCTGGGTCGCCTGGAAGTGGTGCCCTCTTGGTAGACACTTAGCAGAATGCAGCCTGCCACCTGCTAGGGACTTAGCCTCTGGCTTTACCCAGGCTCGGGTAGCCCTGGGTCGGCCTGGCTTTCCCAGCCGCCTGGGACAATCTCTCCCTCTCTCCTGGAACCCTGGGCCGGCCTGCCGCCTCAGGCTTAGCCCCCTGGGTCGCCTGGAAGTGGCGCCGCCTTGTGGACGAGCCGGGGAGAGCCGCTCTCCGTTGCCATCCGGTGGATTTTTAGCAAATTGCAGCTTTCCATAGCAAATTGCAGCCTTCCACCTGCTAGGGACTTAGCCTCCGGCATGTACCCAGGCTCTGGTAGCCCTGGGTAGGCCTGGCTTTCCCAGCCGCCTGGGACAAATCTCTCCCTCTCTCCTGGAACCCTGGGCCAGCCTGCCGCCTCAGGCTTAGCCCCCTGGGTTGCCTGGAAGTGGTGCCCTCTTGGTAGACACTTAGCAGAATGCAGCCTGCCACCTGCTAGGGACTTAGCCTCTGGCTTTACCCAGGCTCGGGTAGCCCTGGGTCGGCCTGGCTTTCCCAGCCGCCTGGGACAATCTCTCCCTCTCTCCTGGAACCCTGGGCCGGCCTGCCGCCTCAGGCTTAGCCCCCTGGGTCGCCTGGAAGTGGCGCCGCCTTGTGGACGAGCCGGGGAGAGCCGCTCTCCGTTGCCATCCGGTGGATTTTTAGCAAATTGCAGCTTTCCATAGCAAATTGCAGCCTTCCACCTGCTAGGGACTTAGCCTCCGGCATGTACCCAGGCTCGGGTAGCCCTGGGTAGGCCTGGCTTTCCCAGCCGCCTGGGACGATCTCTCCTTCTTCTCCTGGAACCCTGGGCCAGCCTGCCGCCTCAGGCTTAGCCCCCTGGGTTGCCTGGAAGTGGTGCCCTCTTGGTAGACACTTAGCAGAATGCAGCCTGCCACCTGCTAGGGACTTAGCCTCTGGCTTTACCCAGGCTCGGGTAGCCCTGGGTCGGCCTGGCTTTCCCAGCCGCCTGGGACAATCTCTCCCTCTCTCCTGGAACCCTGGGCCGGCCTGCCGCCTCAGGCTTAGCCCCCTGGGTCGCCTGGAAGTGGCGCCGCCTTGTGGACGAGCCGGGGAGAGCCGCTCTCCGTTGCCATCCGGTGGATTTTTAGCAAATTGCAGCTTTCCATAGCAAATTGCAGCCTTCCACCTGCTAGGGACTTAGCCTCCGGCATGTACCCAGGCTCGGGTGGCCCTGGGTAGGCCTGGCTTTCCCAGCCGCCTGGGTCAATCTCTCCCTCTCTCCTGAAACCCTGGGCCAGCCTGCCGCCTCAGGCTTAGCCCCCTGGGTCTCCTGGAAGTGTCGCCCTCTGGTAGACACTTAGCAGAATTCAGCCTGCCGCCTGCTAGGGACTCAGCCTCCGGCATGTACCCAGGCTCGGGTAGCCCTGGCTTTCCCAGCCGCCTGGGACAATCTCTCCCTCTCTCCTGGAACCCTGGGCCAGCCTGCCGCCTCAGGCTTAGCCCCCTGGGTCGCCTGGAAGTGGTGCCCTCTCGGTAGACACTTGGCAGCATGCAGCCTGCCACCTGCTAGGGACTTAGCCTCTGGCTTTACCCAGGCTCGGGTAGCCCTGGGTCGGCCTGGCTTTCCCAGCCGCCTGGGACGATCTCTCCCTCTCTCTCCTGGAACCCTGGGCCGGCCTGCCGCCTCAGGCTTAGCCCCCTGGGTCGCCTGGAAGTGGCGCCGCCTTGTGGACGAGCCGGGGAGAGCGGCTCTCCGTTGCCATCCGGTGGATTTTTAGCAGAATGCAGCCTGCAACCCGAGTGCTGGCGCCGCCTTGTGGACGAGCCGGGGACTGCGGCTCTCCGTTGCCATCCGGTGGATTTTTAGCAGATTGCAGCCTTCCACCTGCTAGGGACTTAGCCTCCGGCATGTGCCCAGGCTCGGGTAGCCCTGGGTAGGCCTGGCTTTCCCAGCCGCCTGGGACGATCTCTCCCTCTTCTCCTGGAACCCTGGGCCAGCCTGCCGCCTCAGGCTTAGCCCCCTGGGTTGCCTGGAAGTGGTGCCCTCTCGGTAGACACTTAGCAGAACGCAGCCTGCCGCCTGCTAGGGACTTATCCTCTGGCTTTACCCAGGCTGGGGTGGCCCTGGGTCGGCCTGGCTTTTTTCCCAGCCGCCTGGGACAATCTCTCCCTCTCTCCATGAACCCTGGGCCGGCCTGCCGCCTCAGACTTCCCCTTCCGCTCCGAGCGGCCGCAGTTCTCGTTCTGGTCCGCCTGGCAGCTACCTCCGCCGGCTGCCAATCATCTCTCTCTCTCTCTCCCCCCGGCCGCCCGGGGGAACTTCCCTTCTGCGCGCGCCTGGCAGCTACCTCCGCCTGCCAATCATCTCTCCCCCGGCCCTCCCGGGGGACCTCCCTTCTGCGCCGGCCGGCCGGCCGGCCGGCTGCAGTTCTCACTGGTCCGTGTTGTATGGGGTTTATTAAAATGTCGGTCTTTTTCCCCCAAAGTGTCTAAAAGTGCCGATCGGCTCGGCGGGAGGCGCCCGTCGCCTCCCCCGGGATGGCGGCACCGGCGCCCTCTCGCCGTACCTGCCAGCGGCCGCTCGTCTCCCCTGGCCCGCGCCGGGGGATTTCCCTTCTGCTCGGAGCGGCCGCAGTTCTCCTTCTGGTCCGCCTGGCGGCTGCCTCCGCCTGCTGCCAATCATCTCTCCCCGGCCGCACAGGGGGACTTCCCTTCTGCGCGCCTGGCAGCTCCTGCCAATCATCTCTCCCCGGCCGCCCGGGGGATCTCACCGAGGTCCGTGTTTCGTGGGGTTTTATTTCAAAGTTTGCCTTTTTTATTTTTTTCCCCAAAGTGTCCAAGAGCCGATCGGCTCAGCGGGGGGCGCCCGTCGCCTCGCCCGGGATGGCGGCACCGGCGCCCTCTCGCCGTACCTGCCAGCGGCCGCTCGTCTCCCCTGGCCCGCCCGGGGGATTTCCCTTCTGCTCGGAGCGGCCGCAGTTCTCATTCTAGCGCGCAGGGCAGCTCCTGCCAATCATCTCTCCCTTCCGCGACCAGCCGGAAGCGGTTCTCATTGGTCCGTGTTTCGTTGGTTATTTATTTTTCAAAGTTTGACTTTTTCTTTTTTTTTTCCCCAAAAGTGTCTAAAAGTGCCGATTGGCTCGGCGGGAAGCGCCCGCCTGAAAACCGAGGCTTGCCACGCGACCTAAAGAGGCTTGTCTCGCAACCCGGGGGGGGCGGTGCCCTCGCTCTGCCTCCCCCCCGCAGGGATCCGCCGTCGGCGGCCTGTCAGCAGAGTTCACTGGGACTTTGTCAGAGTCGGGTGTCCGATGCCCTGGTACTCTGACTTTTGGTAAGCTAATTGACAGCACACGCTGTCTCGGACACGGTTCTTGACGGGGGTGTTCAAAAGTAGGTCACAGAGAGAGTGTCACCTGTCCCATTACATGAAGACCAACCACTCAAAGTGTCCGACTTTGTGGAACTCCGGCCCGGATCCGGCCGTCAAATTCAACCTCATTCCGGTAGTGCCTTTTCGGCTCCGAGGCCTCCTCCGGGGCCGTCCGACGCCCGGTTCCACGGCGGGACCCCCGACACCGACTCGAGGTGGTACCCCTTCGTGCCGGCCGAGGCGCGCCGCCGCCGGCGTGAGGGCGCCGCTCCCCGGAGTGAAACACGGCCGCCGGAGGAATTTTGAAAGTTGAAAATTTGACTAAGTGTCGACGGAAGTGCCATATGCGCCGGGCGGGAGGCGCCCGTCGCCTCGCCCGGGATGGCGGCGCCGGCGCCGGCTCGCCGCGCCTGGCAGCGGCCGCTCGTCTCCCCGGAGGCCCGGGGGATTTCCCTTCTGCTCGGAGCGGCCGCAGTTCTCCTTCTGGTCCGCCTGGCAGCTACCTCCGCCGGCTGCCAATCATCTCTCTCCCCGGCCCGGGGGGGACGACTCTCCCTTCTGCGCGTGCGCGCCTGTCAGCTCCTGCAAATCGTCTCTCCCGCCGCCCGCCGAGGGGGGATTTCCCTTCTGCGCGTGCGCGCCTGTCAGCTCCTGCCAATCATCTCTCCTCTCTCCCCGCGGCCGCCCGGGGGCTTTCCCTTCTGCGCGCGCGCGTGCGCGCCTGTCAGCTCCTGCAAATCGTCTCTCCCCCCCCGGCCGCCAAGGGGGATTTCCCTTCTGCGTGCGCGCCTGTCAGCTCCTGCAAATCCTCTCTCCCCGGCCGCTCGGGGAGGCGGGATCTCGCCCTCTGGTAGACGCTAGCAGCCTGCCACCTGCTAGGGACTCGGCCTCCGGCATTGCCCAGGCAACGGCAGCCCTGGGTCGGCCTGGCTTTTTCCCAGCCGCCTGGGACGATCTCTCCCTCTGTCCTGGAACCCTGGGCCGGCCTGCCGCCTCAGGCTTAGCCCCCTGGGTCGCCTGGAAGTGGCGCCGCCTTGTGGACGAGCCGGGGAGAGCGGCTCTACGTTGCCATCCGGTGGATTTTTAGCAAATTGCAGCTTTCCATAGCAAATTGCAGCTTTCCATAGCAAATGGCAGCTTTCCACCTGCTAGGGACTTATCCTCTGGCTTTACCCAGGCTGGGGTGGCCCTGGGTCGGCCTGGCTTTTTTCCCAGCCGCCTGGGACGATCTCTCCCTCTCTCCTGGAACCCCGGGCCGGCCTGCCGCCCTCAGGCTTAGCCCCCTGGGTCTCCTGGAAGTGTCTCCCTCTGGAAGTCACTTAGCAGAACGCAGCCTACCGCCTGCTAGGGACTTAGCCTCTGGCTTTACCCAGGCTAGGGTAGCCCTGGGTCGGCCTGGCTTTTTTCCCAGCCGCCCGGGACGATCTCTCCCTCTCTCCTGGAACCCTGGGCCGGCCTGCCGCCCTCAGGCTTAGCCCCCTGGGTCGCCTGGAAGTGGCGCCGCCTTGTGGACGAGCGGGGGAGAGCGGCTCTCCGTTGCCATCCGGTGGATTTTTAGCAGAATGCAGCCTGCAACCCGAGTGCTGGCGCCGCCTTGTGGACGAGCCGGGGACCGCGGCTCTCCGTTGCCATCCGGTGGATTTTTAGCAGAATGCAGCCTTCCACCTGCTAGGGACTTAGCCTCCGGCATGTATCCAGGCTCGGGTAGCCCTGGGTAGGCCTGGCTTTCCCAGCCGCCTGGGACAATCTCTCCCTCTCTCCTGGAGCCCATGGCCGGCCTGCCGCCCTCAGGCTTAGCCCCCTGGGTTTCCTGGAAGCGTCTACCTCTGGTAGACACTTAGCAGAATGCAGCCTTCCACCTGCTAGGGACTTAGCCTCCGGCATCTACCCAGGCTCGGGTAGCCCTGGGTAGGCTTGGCTTTCCCAGCCGCCTGGGACCATCTCTCCCTCTCTCCTGGAACCCTGGGCCAGCCTGCCGCCTCAGGCTTAGCCCCCTGGGTCGCCTGGAAGTGGCGCCGCCTTGTGGACAAGCGGGGGAGAGCGGCTCTACGTTGCCATCCGGTGGACTTTTAGCAGAATGCAGCCTGCAACCCGAGTGCTGGCGCCGCCTTGTGGACGAGCCGGGGACTGCGGCTCTCCGTTGCCATCCGGTGGATTTTTAGCAGATTGCAGCCTTCCACCTGCAAGGGACTCAGCCTCCGGCATGTACCCAGGCTCGGGTAGCCCTGGGTAGGCCTGGCTTTCCCAGCCGCCTGGGACGATCTCTCCCTCTCTCCTGGAACCCTGGGCCGGCCTGCCGCCCTCAGGCTTAGCCCCCTGGGTCGCCTGGAAGTGGCGCCGCCTTGTGGACGAGCCGGGGAGAGCGGCTCTCCGTTGCCATCCGGTGGATTTTTAGCAGAATGCAGCCTGCAACCCGAGTGCTGGCGCCGCCTTGTGGACGAGCCGGGGACCGCGGCTCTCCGTTGCCATCCGGTGGATTTTTAGCAGATTGCAGCCTTCCACCTGCTAGGGACTTAGCCTCCGGCATGTACCCAGGCTCGGGTAGCCCTGGGTAGGCCTGGCTTTTTTCCCAGCCGCCTGGGACGAACTCTCCCTCTCTCCTGGAACCCTGGGCCGGCCTGCCGCCCTCAGGCTTAGCCCCCTGGGTCTCCTGGAAGTGTCTCCCTCTGGAAGTCACTTAGCAGAACGCAGCCTGCCGCCTGCTAGGGACTTAGCCTCTGGCTTTACCCAGGCTAGGGTAGCCCTGGGTCGGCCTGGCTTTTTTCCCAGCCGCCTGGGACGATCTCTCCCTCTCTCCTGGAACCCTGGGCCAGCCTGCCGCCTCAGGCTTAGCCCCCTGGGTTGCCTGGAAGTGGTGCCCTCTTGGTAGACACTTAGCAGATTGCAGCCTTCCACCTGCTAGGGACTTAGCCTCTGGCATTACCCAGGCTCGGGTCGGCCTGGCTGTCCCAGCCGCCTGGGACGATCTCTCCCTCTCTCCTGGAACCCTGGGCCGGCCTGCCGCCCTCAGGCTTAGCCCCCTGGGTCGCCTGGAAGTGGCGCCGCCTTGTGGACAAGCGGGGGAGAGCGGCTCTCCGTTGCCATCCGGTGGATTTTTAGCAGAATGCAGCCTGCAACCCGAGTGCTGGCGCCGCCTTGTGGACGAGCCGGGGACCGCGGCTCTCCGTTGCCATCCGGTGGATTTTTAGCAGATTGCAGCCTTCCACCTGCTAGGGACTTAGCCTCTGGCATTACCCAGGCTCGGGTAGGCCTGGCTGTCCCAGCCGCCTGGGACGATCTCTCCCTCTCTCCTGGAACCCTGGGCCGGCCTGCCACCTCAGGCTTAGCCCCCTGGGTCGCCTGGAAGTGGCGCCGCCTTGTGGGCAAGCGGGGGAGAGCGGCTCTCCGTTGCCATCCGGTGGATTTTTAGCAGAATGCAGCCTGCAACCCGAGTGCTGGCGCCGCCTTGTGGACGAGCCGGGGACTGCGGCTCTCCGTTGCCATCCGGTGGATTTTTAGCAGATTGCAGCCTTCCACCTGCTAGGGACTTAGCCTCTGGCATTACCCAGGCTCGGGTAGGCCTGGCTTTCCCAGCCGCCTGGGACCATCTCTCCCTCCCTCCTGGAACCCATGGCCAGCCTGCCGCCTCAGGCTTAGCCCCCTGGGTCTCCTGGAAGTGTCGCCCTCTGGTAGACACTTAGCAGAACGCAGCCTTCCACCTGTTAGGGACTTAGCCTCCGGCATGTACCCAGGCTCGGGTAGCCCTGGGTAGGCCTGGCTCTCCCAGCCGCCTGGGACGGTCTCTCCCTCTCTCCTGGAACCCTGGGCCAGCCTGCCGCCTCAGGCTTAGCCCCCTGGGTCTCCTGGAAGTGTCGCCCTCTGGTAGACACTTAGCAGAATGCAGCCTTCCACCTGCTAGGGACTTAGCCTCCGGCATGTACCCCGGCTCGGGTAGCCCTGGGTAGGCCTGGCTCTCCCAGCCGCCTGGGACGGTCTCTCCCTCTCTCCTGGAACCCTGGGCCAGCCTGCCGCCTCAGGCTTAGCCCCCTGGGTCTCCTGGAAGTGTCTCCCTCTGGAAGACACTTAGCAGAACGCAGCCTGCCACCTGCTAGGGACTTAGCCTCTGGCTTTACCCAGGCTTGGGTAGCCCTGGGTCGGCCTGGCTTTTTTCCCAGCCGCCCGGGACGATCTCTCCCTCTCTCCTGGAACCCTGGGCCGGCCTGCCACCTCAGGCTTAGCCCCCTGGGTCGCCTGGAAGTGGCGCCGCCTTGTGGATGAGCCGGGGAGAGCGGCTCTACGTTGCCATCCGGTGGATTTTTAACAGAATGCAGCCTGCAACCCGAGTGCTGGCGCCGCCTTGTGGACGAGCCGGGGACTGCGGCTCTCCGTTGCCATCCGGTGGATTTTTAGCAGATTGCAGCCTGCCAGCTGCTAGGGACTAAGTCTCTGGCGTTACCCAGGCTCGGGTAGCCCTGGCTTTCCCAGCCGCCTGGGACAATCTCTCCCTCCCTCCTGGAACCCATGGCCGGCCTGCCGCCCTCAGGCTTAGCCCCCTGGGTCTCCTGGAAGTGTCTCCCTCTGGAAGACACTTAGCAGAACGCAGCCTGCCACCTGCTAGGGACTTAGCCTCTGGCTTTGCCCAGGCTCGGGTAGCCCTGGGTCGGCCTGGCTTTTTTCCCAGCCGCCCGGGACGATCTCTCCCTCCCTCCTGGAACCCTGGGCCAGCCTGCCGCCTCAGGCTTAGCCCCCTGGGTCTCCTGGAAGTGTCGCCCTCTGGTAGACACTTAGCAGAATGCAGCCTTCCACCTGCTAGGGACTTAGCCTCCGGCATGTACCCCGGCTCGGGTAGCCCTGGGTAGGCCTGGCTCTCCCAGCCGCCTGGGACGGTCTCTCCCTCTCTCCTGGAACCCTGGGCCAGCCTGCCGCCTCAGGCTTAGCCCCCTGGGTCTCCTGGAAGTGTCGCCCTCTGGTAGACACTTAGCAGAATGCAGCCTTCCACCTGCTAGGGACTTAGCCTCCGGCATGTACCCCGGCTCGGGTAGCCCTGGGTAGGCCTGGCTCTCCCAGCCGCCTGGGACGGTCTCTCCCTCTCTCCTGGAACCCTGGGCCAGCCTGCCGCCTCAGGCTTAGCCCCCTGGGTCTCCTGGAAGTGTCGCCCTCTGGTAGACACTTAGCAGAATGCAGCCTTCCACCTGCTAGGGACTTAGCCTCCGGCATGTACCCAGGCTCGGGTAGCCCTGGGTAGGCCTGGCTCTCCCAGCCGCCTGGGACGGTCTCTCCCTCTCTCCTGGAACCCTGGGCCAGCCTGCCGCCTCAGGCTTAGCCCCCTGGGTCTCCTGGAAGTGTCGCCCTCTGGTAGACACTTAGCAGAATGCAGCCTTCCACCTGTTAGGGACTTAGCCTCTGGCTTTACCCAGGCTTGGGTAGCCCCAGCCCGGCCTGGCGCTCGCCGCAGGAAGGCCTCCTCGGGGGCTCCGGTTTTTTGGGGGTTTTTTTGTCAAAGTGTCTACGGAAGTGGAAGTTCTCTCAGGGGGAAGCTCCCCTCGGACCCTGCCCAGGAGGGTGAGCCCCGGCCCGGCTTGCCTCCCCTAGGCCCGCCCGCTCCGGAACCCGGTTCTCCCTGCAGACCCCGCCTCGGGGCAACCCTCCAGCTCCCCATCTCCCGGCAGCCGGGGTCAAATACAGCACCACCTCTTCCTTCCGCTGGCCCTCAAGAGTCCTCACCGCTCCCCCAGGCAGGCTTCCACGGGAGGCCGATCGGACCCCGCCATTAAGCCCCCTGACAAACGGCCGTCCCTGGAAGTCTCTCCGGGCCCGACTATTAAGTCCCACCGCCGACCCTCCGGGGCCGACTATTAAGTCCCACCGCCGACCCTCCGGGGCCGACTATTAAGTCCCACCGCCGACCCTCCGGGGCCGACTATTAAGCCCCACCGCCGACCCTCCGGGGCCGACTATTAAGTCCCACCGCCGACCCTCCGGGGCCGACTATTAAGTCCCACCGCCGACCCTCCGGGGCCGACTATTAAGTCCCACCGCCGACCCTCCGGGGCCGACTATTAAGCCCCACCGCCGACCCTCCGGGGCCGACTATTAAGCCCACTGCCAGAGATAGCACTCATGGGAATCTCTCTGGGCCCGACTATTAAGTCCAACTGTGACTTATGCTTGGAAATGTGACTTATGCTTGGAAATGTGACTTATGCTTGGAAATGTGACTTATGCTTGGAAATGTGACTTATGCTTGGAAATGTGACTTATGCTGGCAAATGTGACTTATGCTGGCAAATGTGACTTATGCTTGCAAATGTGACTTATGCTGGGAAATGTGACTTGTCCTCGCAAATGTGACTTATGCTGGCAAATGTGACTTATGCTGGCAAATGTGACTTATGCTGGCAAATGTGACTTATGCTGGCAAATGTGACTTATGCTGGCAAATGTGACTTATGCTGGCAAATGTGACTTGTCCTCCCAAATGTGACTTATGCTGGGAAGTGTGACTTGTCCTCCCAAATGTGACTTATGCTGGGAAATGTGACTTGTCCTCCCAAATGTGACTTATGCTGGGAAATGTGACTTGTCCTCCCAAATGTGACTTATGCTGGGAAGTGTGACTTGTCCTCCCAAATGTGACTTATGCTGGGAAATGTGACTTGTCCTCCCAAATGTGACTTATGCTGGGAAATGTGACTTGTCCTCCCAAATGTGACTTATGCTGGCAAATGTGACTTGTCCTCCCAAATGTGACTTATGCTGGCAAATGTGACTTGTCCGCCCGAATGTGACTTATCCAGCTAAATGAGACTTCTCCCTAAGCTGAGCTCCAGGGAGGGTAGCTGGTAGACTGGGGGCTTAATCTTCAGCTTCTACCGGGCTTATGGAGCCCTGAGTCGGCCTGGCTCTCCCAGCCGCCGGGGACAATCTCTCCCTCTCTCCTGGAACCCTGGGCCAGCCTGCCGCCTCAGGCTCGCCCCCCTGGGTCTCCTGGAAGTGGCGCCGCCTTGTGGACGAGCCGGGGAGAGCGGCTCTCCGTTGCCATCCGGTGGATTTTTAGCAGAATGCAGCCTGCAACCTGAATGCTGGCGCCGCCTTGTGGACAAGCCGGTTAGCGCGCCTCTCCGTTGCCATCCGGTGGATTTTTAGCAGATTGCAGCCTTCCACCTGCTAGGGACTTAGCCTCCGGCGTTACCCAGGCTCGGGTAGCCCTGGGTAGGCCTGGCTCTCCCAGCCGCCTGGGACAATCTCTCCCTCTCTCCTGGAACCCTGGGCCTGCCTGCCGCCTCAGGCTTAGCCCCCTGGGTTGCCTGGAAGTGGTGCCCTCTTGGTAGACACTTAGCAGAATGCAGCCTGCCACCTGCTAGGGACTGAGCCTCCGGCATTACCCAGGCTCGGGTAGCCCTGGGTAGGCCTGGCTCTCCCAGCCGCCTGGGACAATCTCTCCCTCTCTCCTGGAACCCTGGGCCAGCCTGCCGCCTCAGGCTCGCCCCCCTGGGTCTCCTGGAAGTGGCGCCGCCTTGTGGACGAGCCGGGGAGAGCGGCTCTCCGTTGCCATCCGGTGGATTTTTAGCAGAATGCAGCCTGCAACCTGAATGCTGGCGCCGCCTTGTGGACAAGCCGGGGAGCGCGCCTCTCCGTTGCCATCCGGTGGATTTTTAGCAGATTGCAGCCTTCCACCTGCTAGGGACTTAGCCTCCGGCGTTACCCAGGCTCGGGTAGCCCTGGGTAGGCCTGGCTTTCCCAGCCGCCTGGGACAATCTCTCCCTCTCTCCTGGAACCCTGGGCCTGCCTGCCGCCTCAGGCTTAGCCCCCTGGGTTGCCTGGAAGTGGTGCCCTCTTGGTAGACACTTAGCAGAATGCAGCCTTCCACCTGCTAGGGACTTAGCCTCCGGCATTACCCAGGCTCGGGTAGCCCTGGGTAGGCCTGGCTTTCCCAGCCGCCTGGGACAATCTCTCCCTCTCTCCTGGAACCCTGGGCCAGCCTGCCGCCTCAGGCTTAGCCCCCTGGGTTGCCTGGAAGTGGTGCCCTCTTGGTAGACACTTAGCAGAATTCAGCCTGCCGCCTGCTAGGGACTCAGCCTCCGGCATGTACCCAGGCTCGGGTAGCCCTGGCTTTCCCAGCCGCCTGGGACAATCTCTCCCTCTCTCCTGGAACCCATGGCCGGCCTGCCGCCTCAGGCTCGCCCCCCTGGGTTTCCTGGAAGTGGAGCCGCCTTGTGGACAAGCCGGGGAGCGCGGCTCTCCGTTGCCATCCGGTGGATTTTTAGCAGATTGCAGCCTGCCACCTGCTAGGGACTTAGTCTCTGGCGTTACCCAGGCTCGGGTAGCCCTGCCTTTTCCCAGCCGCCTGGGACAATCTCTCCCTCTCTCCTGGAACCCTGGGCCTGCCTGCCGCCTCAGGCTTAGCCCCCTGGGTTGC
>NW_027440219.1:160000-177500 GCF_031893055.1 Leptodactylus fuscus
TACGGAGGTGCGGAGGTCAACCTGTGCTCTCGGGCGTCGGGCCTCCCGAAGAGCCGGGGCTCGGGCGCGGAGCCCGGCCCGGATTCGGCGAGGAACCCTTTCGTTCGTAGGGGACGCCCGGTTTTCTGACACCTCGGGGGTCGGACGGGGCGAAGGCAAACTCTCTCTCGCCGATGTCCTGGGTCTGCCGCGGGCGCCCGCCCTGGGCGGGTGGCGCCGCGCCGGCCTTAAGCTTTTCCGCTACGCCGCTCCGGAGCTGAAGGGAAGGAAAGACCCCGCGCCTTAGCCGGCGCGGACCCCCTAGGTCCGGCCGAGCGAGGGTCCCTTCCCGCCGGGTCGGCGGCCGTCAGATCGATCGGTGGGTGACCCGCGGGTGACGGGTGACTCGTCCGAGGCTTGCCACGCGACGCGGAGGGGGCTTGTCTCGCAACCGGCGCGTCCTCGCTCTTTTCGCCCCCAGCGGAGATCCACTATCGGCGGCGTGAGAGCTGAGGTCGCAGGGACTTTGTCGGAGACGGATGTCCGAGGCCCTGGTACTCCGACTTTTGGTAAGCTAATTGACACGACCCGCTGTCTCGGACACGGTTCTTGACGGGGGTGTTCAAAAGTATGTCACAGAGAGAGTGTCACCTGTCCCATTACATGAAGACCAACTACTCAAAGTGTCCGACTTTGTGGAACTCCGGCCCGGATCCGGCCGTCAAATTCAACCTCATTCCGGTAGTGCCTTTTCCGCTCCGAGGCCTCCTCCGGGGCCGTCCGACGCCCGGTTCCACGGCGGGACCCCCGACACCGACTCGAGGTGGTACCCCTTTTTGCCGGCCGAGGTGCGCCGCCGCCGGCGTGAGGACGCCGCTCCCCGGTGTGAAAAACGGCCGCCGGAGGAATTTTGAAAGTTGAAAATTTGGCAAAGTGTCGACGGAAGTGCCAACCGCGCCGGCGGGGAGGCGCCCGTCGCCTCGCCCGGGATGGCGGCACCGGCGCCGGGTCGCCGCGCCTGCCAGCGGCCGCTAGTCTCCCCGGACGCCCGGGGGATTTCCCTTCCGCTCCCAGCGGCCGCAGTTCTCCTTCTGGTCCGCCTGGCGGCTGCCTCCGCCGGCTGCCAATCATCTCTCCCCGGCCGCCCGGGGGATTTCCCTTCTGCGCGCCTGTCAGCTCCTGCCAATCATCTCTCCCCGGCCGCCAAGGGGGATTTCCCTTCTGCGCGCCTGGCAGCTCCTGCCAATCATCTCTCCCCGGCCGCCCGGGGGATCTCGTTAAGGTCCGTGTTTCGTGGGGTTTTATTTCAAAGTTTGTCTTTTTTTTCCCCAAAGTGTCTAAGAGCCGATCGGCTCAGCGGGGGGCGCCCGTCGCCTCGCCCGGGATGGCGGCACCGGCGCCGGGTCGCCGTGCCTGCCAGCGGCCGCTCGGGGGATTTCCCTTCTGCGCGCCTGTCAGCTCCTGCCAATCATCTCTCCCCGGCCGCCCGGGGGATCTCTTATGGTCCGTGTTTTATGGGGGTTTTTTTTTTGTGCGTTTGACCTTTTTTTCCCCCAAAGCGTCTAAGTGCCGATCGGCTCGGCGGGAGGCGCCCGCCTGAAAACTGCGGCTTGCCACGCGACCTGAAGAGGCTTGTCACGCAACCCGGGGGGGCGGTGCCCTCGCTCTGCCTCCCCCCCGCGGGGATCCGCCGTCGGCGGCCTGTCAGCAGAGTTCACTGGGACTTTGTCAGAGTCGGGTGTCCGATCCCCTGGTACTCTGACTTTTGGTAAGCTAATTGACAGGACTCGCTGTCTCGGACACGGTTCTTGACGGGGGTGTTCAAAAGTAGGTCACAGAGAGAGTGTCACCTGTCCCATTACATGAAGACCAACCACTCAAAGTGTCCGACTTTGTGGAACTCCGGCCCGGATCCGGCCGTCAAATTCAACCTCATTCCGGTAGTGCCTTTTCCGCTCCGAGGCCTCCTCCGGGGCCGTCCGACGCCCGGTTCCACGGCGGGACCCCCGACACCGACTCGAGGAGGTACCCCTTTTTGCCGGCCGAGGTGCGCCGCCGCCGGCGTGAGGACGCCGCTCCCCGGTGTGAAAAACGGCCGCCGGAGGAATTTTGAAAGTTGAAAATTTGGCAAAGTGTCGACGGAAGTGCCAACCGCGCCGGCGGGGAGGCGCCCGTCGCCTCGCCCGGGATGGCGGCACCGGCGCCGGGTCGCCGCGCCTGCCGCGGCCGCTAGTCTCCCCGGACGCCCGGGGGATTTCCCTTCCGCTCCCAGCGGCCGCAGTTCTCCTTCCGGTCCGCCTGGCGGCTGCCTCCGCCGGCTGCCAATCATCTCTCCGGATTTCCCTTCTGCGCGCCTGTCAGCTCCTGCAAATCCTCTCTCCCCGGCCGCTCGGGGAGGCGGGATCTCGCCCTCTGGTAGACGCTAGCAGCCTGCCACCTGCTAGGGACTCGGCCTCTGGCATTACCCAGGCTCCGGCAGCCCTGGGTCGGCCTGGCTTTTCCCAGCCGCCTGGGACGATCTCTCCCTCTGTCCTGGAACCCTGGGCCGGCCTGCCGCCTCAGGCTTAGCCCCCTGGGTCGCCTGGAAGTGGCGCCGCCTTGTGGACGAGCCGGGGAGAGCCGCTCTCCGTTGCCATCCGGTGGATTTTTAGCAAATTGCAGCTTTCCATAGCAAATTGCAGCCTTCCACCTGCTAGGGACTTAGCCTCCGGCATGTACCCAGGCTCGGGTAGCCCTGGGTAGGCCTGGCTTTCCCAGCCGCCTGGGACAATCTCTCCCTCTCTCCTGGAACCCTGGGCCAGCCTGCCGCCTCAGGCTTAGCCCCCTGGGTCGCCTGGAAGTGGTGCCCTCTTGGTAGACACTTAGCAGAATGCAGCCTGCCACCTGCTAGGGACTTAGCCTCTGGCTTTACCCAGGCTCGGGTAGCCCTGGGTCGGCCTGGCTTTCCCAGCCGCCTGGGACAATCTCTCCCTCTCTCCTGGAACCCTGGGCCGGCCTGCCGCCTCAGGCTTAGCCCCCTGGGTCGCCTGGAAGTGGCGCCGCCTTGTGGACGAGCCGGGGAGAGCCGCTCTCCGTTGCCATCCGGTGGATTTTTAGCAAATTGCAGCTTTCCATAGCAAATTGCAGCCTTCCACCTGCTAGGGACTTAGCCTCCGGCATGTACCCAGGCTCGGGTAGCCCTGGGTAGGCCTGGCTTTCCCAGCCGCCTGGGACAAATCTCTCCCTCTCTCCTGGAACCCTGGGCCAGCCTGCCGCCTCAGGCTTAGCCCCCTGGGTCGCCTGGAAGTGGTGCCCTCTTGGTAGACACTTAGCAGAATGCAGCCTGCCACCTGCTAGGGACTTAGCCTCTGGCTTTACCCAGGCTCGGGTAGCCCTGGGTCGGCCTGGCTTTCCCAGCCGCCTGGGACAATCTCTCCCTCTCTCCTGGAACCCTGGGCCGGCCTGCCGCCTCAGGCTTAGCCCCCTGGGTCGCCTGGAAGTGGCGCCGCCTTGTGGACGAGCCGGGGAGAGCCGCTCTCCGTTGCCATCCGGTGGATTTTTAGCAAATTGCAGCTTTCCATAGCAAATTGCAGCCTTCCACCTGCTAGGGACTTAGCCTCCGGCATGTACCCAGGCTCTGGTAGCCCTGGGTAGGCCTGGCTTTCCCAGCCGCCTGGGACAAATCTCTCCCTCTCTCCTGGAACCCTGGGCCAGCCTGCCGCCTCAGGCTTAGCCCCCTGGGTTGCCTGGAAGTGGTGCCCTCTTGGTAGACACTTAGCAGAATGCAGCCTGCCACCTGCTAGGGACTTAGCCTCTGGCTTTACCCAGGCTCGGGTAGCCCTGGGTCGGCCTGGCTCTTTTCCCAGCCGCCTGGGACAATCTCTCCCTCTCTCCTGGAACCCTGGGCCGGCCTGCCGCCTCAGGCTTAGCCCCCTGGGTCGCCTGGAAGTGGCGCCGCCTTGTGGACGAGCCGGGGAGAGCCGCTCTCCGTTGCCATCCGGTGGATTTTTAGCAAATTGCAGCTTTCCATAGCAAATTGCAGCCTTCCACCTGCTAGGGACTTAGCCTCCGGCATGTACCCAGGCTCGGGTGGCCCTGGGTAGGCCTGGCTTTCCCAGCCGCCTGGGTCAATCTCTCCCTCTCTCCTGGAACCCTGGGCCAGCCTGCCGCCTCAGGCTTAGCCCCCTGGGTCTCCTGGAAGTGTCGCCCTCTGGTAGACACTTAGCAGAATTCAGCCTGCCGCCTGCTAGGGACTCAGCCTCCGGCATGTACCCAGGCTCGGGTAGCCCTGGCTTTCCCAGCCGCCTGGGACAATCTCTCCCTCTCTCCTGGAACCCTGGGCCAGCCTGCCGCCTCAGGCTTAGCCCCCTGGGTCGCCTGGAAGTGGTGCCCTCTCGGTAGACACTTGGCAGCATGCAGCCTGCCACCTGCTAGGGACTTAGCCTCTGGCTTTACCCAGGCTCGGGTAGCCCTGGGTCGGCCTGGCTTTCCCAGCCGCCTGGGACGATCTCTCCCTCTCTCTCCTGGAACCCTGGGCCGGCCTGCCGCCTCAGGCTTAGCCCCCTGGGTCGCCTGGAAGTGGCGCCGCCTTGTGGACGAGCCGGGGAGAGCGGCTCTCCGTTGCCATCCGGTGGATTTTTAGCAGAATGCAGCCTGCAACCCGAGTGCTGGCGCCGCCTTGTGGACGAGCCGGGGACTGCGGCTCTCCGTTGCCATCCGGTGGATTTTTAGCAGATTGCAGCCTTCCACCTGCTAGGGACTTAGCCTCCGGCATGTGCCCAGGCTCGGGTAGCCCTGGGTAGGCCTGGCTTTCCCAGCCGCCTGGGACGATCTCTCCCTCTTCTCCTGGAACCCTGGGCCAGCCTGCCGCCTCAGGCTTAGCCCCCTGGGTTGCCTGGAAGTGGTGCCCTCTCGGTAGACACTTAGCAGAACGCAGCCTGCCGCCTGCTAGGGACTTATCCTCTGGCTTTACCCAGGCTGGGGTGGCCCTGGGTCGGCCTGGCTTTTTTCCCAGCCGCCTGGGACAATCTCTCCCTCTCTCCATGAACCCTGGGCCGGCCTGCCGCCTCAGACTTCCCCTTCCGCTCCGAGCGGCCGCAGTTCTCGTTCTGGTCCGCCTGGCAGCTACCTCCGCCGGCTGCCAATCATCTCTCTCTCTCTCTCCCCCCGGCCGCCCGGGGGAACTTCCCTTCTGCGCGCGCCTGGCAGCTACCTCCGCCTGCCAATCATCTCTCCCCCGGCCCTCCCGGGGGACCTCCCTTCTGCGCCGGCCGGCCGGCCGGCCGGCTGCAGTTCTCACTGGTCCGTGTTGTATGGGGTTTATTAAAATGTCGGTCTTTTTCCCCCAAAGTGTCTAAAAGTGCCGATCGGCTCGGCGGGAGGCGCCCGTCGCCTCCCCCGGGATGGCGGCACCGGCGCCCTCTCGCCGTACCTGCCAGCGGCCGCTCGTCTCCCCTGGCCCGCGCCGGGGGATTTCCCTTCTGCTCGGAGCGGCCGCAGTTCTCCTTCTGGTCCGCCTGGCGGCTGCCTCCGCCTGCTGCCAATCATCTCTCCCCGGCCGCACAGGGGGACTTCCCTTCTGCGCGCCTGGCAGCTCCTGCCAATCATCTCTCCCCGGCCGCCCGGGGGATCTCACCGAGGTCCGTGTTTCGTGGGGTTTTATTTCAAAGTTTGCCTTTTTTTTTTTTTATTTTTTTCCCCAAAGTGTCCAAGAGCCGATCGGCTCAGCGGGGGGCGCCCGTCGCCTCGCCCGGGATGGCGGCACCGGCGCCCTCTCGCCGTACCTGCCAGCGGCCGCTCGTCTCCCCTGGCCCGCCCGGGGGATTTCCCTTCTGCTCGGAGCGGCCGCAGTTCTCATTCTAGCGCGCAGGGCAGCTCCTGCCAATCATCTCTCCCTTCCGCGACCAGCCGGAAGCGGTTCTCATTGGTCCGTGTTTCGTTGGTTATTTATTTTTCAAAGTTTGACTTTTTCTTTTTTTTTTCCCCAAAAGTGTCTAAAAGTGCCGATTGGCTCGGCGGGAAGCGCCCGCCTGAAAACCGAGGCTTGCCACGCGACCTAAAGAGGCTTGTCTCGCAACTCGGGGGGGCGGTGCCCTCGCTCTGCCTCCCCCCCGCAGGGATCCGCCGTCGGCGGCCTGTCAGCAGAGTTCACTGGGACTTTGTCAGAGTCGGGTGTCCGATGCCCTGGTACTCTGACTTTTGGTAAGCTAATTGACAGCACACGCTGTCTCGGACACGGTTCTTGACGGGGGTGTTCAAAAGTAGGTCACAGAGAGAGTGTCACCTGTCCCATTACATGAAGACCAACCACTCAAAGTGTCCGACTTTGTGGAACTCCGGCCCGGATCCGGCCGTCAAATTCAACCTCATTCCGGTAGTGCCTTTTCGGCTCCGAGGCCTCCTCCGGGGCCGTCCGACGCCCGGTTCCACGGCGGGACCCCCGACACCGACTCGAGGTGGTACCCCTTCGTGCCGGCCGAGGCGCGCCGCCGCCGGCGTGAGGGCGCCGCTCCCCGGAGTGAAACACGGCCGCCGGAGGAATTTTGAAAGTTGAAAATTTGACTAAGTGTCGACGGAAGTGCCATATGCGCCGGGCGGGAGGCGCCCGTCGCCTCGCCCGGGATGGCGGCGCCGGCGCCGGCTCGCCGCGCCTGCCAGAGGCCGCTCGTCTCCCCGGAGGCCCGGGGGATTTCCCTTCTGCTCGGAGCGGCCGCAGTTCTCCTTCTGGTCCGCCTGGCAGCTACCTCCGCCGGCTGCCAATCATCTCTCTCCCCGGCCCGGGGGGGACGACTCTCCCTTCTGCGCGTGCGCGCCTGTCAGCTCCTGCAAATCGTCTCTCCCGCCGCCCGCCGAGGGTGACTTCCCTTCTGCGCGTGCGCGCCTGTCAGCTCCTGCCAATCATCTCTCCTCTCTCCCCGCGGCCGCCCGGGGACTTTCCCTTCTGCGCGCGCGCGTGCGCGCCTGTCAGCTCCTGCAAATCGTCTCTCCCCCCGGCCGCCAAGGGGGATTTCCCTTCTGCGTGCGCGCCTGTCAGCTCCTGCAAATCCTCTCTCCCCGGCCGCTCGGGGAGGCGGGATCTCGCCCTCTGGTAGACGCTAGCAGCCTGCCACCTGCTAGGGACTCGGCCTCCGGCATTACCCAGGCAACGGCAGCCCTGGGTCGGCCTGGCTTTTTCCCAGCCGCCCGGGACGATCTCTCCCTCTCTCCTGGAACCCTGGGCCGGCCTGCCGCCCTCAGGCTTAGCCCCCTGGGTCGCCCGGAAGTGGCGCCGCCTTGTGGACGAGCCGGGGAGAGCGGCTCTACGTTGCCATCCGGTGGATTTTTAGCAAATTGCAGCTTTCCATAGCAAATTGCAGCTTTCCATAGCAAATTGCAGCTTTCCACCTGCTAGGGACTTATCCTCTGGCTTTACCCAGGCTGGGGTGGCCCTGGGTCGGCCTGGCTTTTTTTCCCAGCCGCCTGGGACGATCTCTCCCTCTCTCCTGGAACCCCGGGCCGGCCTGCCGCCCTCAGGCTTAGCCCCCTGGGTCTCCTGGAAGTGTCTCCCTCTGGAAGTCACTTAGCAGAACGCAGCCTGCCGCCTGCTAGGGACTTAGCCTCTGGCTTTACCCAGGCTAGGGTAGCCCTGGGTCGGCCTGGCTTTTTTCCCAGCCGCCCGGGACGATCTCTCCCTCTCTCCTGGAACCCTGGGCCGGCCTGCCGCCCTCAGGCTTAGCCCCCTGGGTCGCCTGGAAGTGGCGCCGCCTTGTGGACGAGCCGGGGAGAGCGGCTCTACGTTGCCATCCGGTGGATTTTTAACAGAATGCAGCCTGCAACCCGAGTGCTGGCGCCGCCTTGTGGACGAGCCGGGGACCGCGGCTCTCCGTTGCCATCCGGTGGATTTTTAGCAGATTGCAGCCTTCCACCTGCTAGGGACTTAGCCTCCGGCATGTATCCAGGCTCGGGTAGCCCTGGGTAGGCCTGGCTTTCCCAGCCGCCTGGGACAATCTCTCCCTCTCTCCTGGAGCCCATGGCCGGCCTGCCGCCCTCAGGCTTAGCCCCCTGGGTTTCCTGGAAGCGTCTACCTCTGGTAGACACTTAGCAGAATGCAGCCTTCCACCTGCTAGGGACTTAGCCTCCGGCATCTACCCAGGCTCGGGTAGCCCTGGGTAGGCCTGGCTTTCCCAGCCGCCTGGGACGATCTCTCCCTCTCTCCTGGAACCCTGGGCCGGCCTGCCGCCTCAGGCTTAGCCCCCTGGGTCGCCTGGAAGTGGCGCCGCCTTGTGGACAAGCGGGGGAGAGCGGCTCTCCGTTGCCATCCGGTGGATTTTTAGCAGAATGCAGCCTGCAACCCGAGTGCTGGCGCCGCCTTGTGGACGAGCCGGGGACTGCGGCTCTCCGTTGCCATCCGGTGGATTTTTAGCAGAATGCAGCCTTCCACCTGCTAGGGACTTAGCCTCCGGCATGTATCCAGGCTCGGGTAGCCCTGTGTAGGCCTGGCTTTCCCAGCCGCCTGGGACAATCTCTCCCTCTCTCCTGGAGCCCATGGCCGGCCTGCCGCCCTCAGGCTTAGCCCCCTGGGTTTCCTGGAAGCGTCTACCTCTGGTAGACACTTAGCAGAATGCAGCCTTCCACCTGCTAGGGACTTAGCCTCCGGCATCTACCCAGGCTCGGGTAGCCCTGGGTAGGCCTGGCTTTCCCAGCCGCCTGGGACGATCTCTCCCTCTCTCCTGGAACCCTGGGCCGGCCTGCCACCTCAGGCTTAGCCCCCTGGGTCGCCTGGAAGTGGCGCCGCCTTGTGGACGAGCCGGGGAGAGCGGCTCTCCGTTGCCATCCGGTGGATTTTTAACAGAATGCAGCCTGCAACCCGAGTGCTGGCGCCGCCTTGTGGACGAGCCGGGGACCGCGGCTCTCCGTTGCCATCCGGTGGATTTTTAGCAGATTGCAGCCTTCCACCTGCTAGGGACTTAGCCTCTGGCATTACCCAGGCTCGGGTAGGCCTGGCTTTCCCAGCCGCCTGGGACAATCTCTCCCTCTCTCCTGGAACCCTGGGCCGGCCTGCCGCCTCAGGCTTAGCCCCCTGGGTTGCCTGGAAGTGGCGCCGCCTTGTGGACAAGCGGGGGAGAGCGGCTCTCCGTTGCCATCCGGTGGATTTTTAGCAGAATGCAGCCTGCAACCCGAGTGCTGGCGCCGCCTTGTGGACGAGCCGGGGACCGCGGCTCTCCGTTGCCATCCGGTGGATTTTTAGCAGATTGCAGCCTTCCACCTGCTAGGGACTTAGCCTCTGGCATTACCCAGGCTCGGGTAGGCCTGGCTGTCCCAGCCGCCTGGGACAATCTCTCCCTCTCTCCTGGAACCCTGGGCCGGCCTGCCACCTCAGGCTTAGCCCCCTGGGTTGCCTGGAAGTGGCGCCGCCTTGTGGACAAGCGGGGGAGAGCGGCTCTCCGTTGCCATCCGGTGGATTTTTAGCAGAATGCGGCCTGCAACCCGAGTGCTGGCGCCGCCTTGTGGACGAGCCGGGGACTGCGGCTCTCCGTTGCCATCCGGTGGATTTTTAGCAGATTGCAGCCTGCCAGCTGCTAGGGACTAAGTCTCTGGCGTTACCCAGGCTCGGGTAGCCCTGGCTTTCCCAGCCGCCTGGGACAATCTCTCCCTCCCTCCTGGAACCCATGGCCGGCCTGCCGCCCTCAGGCTTAGCCCCCTGGGTCTCCTGGAAGTGTCTCCCTCTGGAAGACACTTAGCAGAACGCAGCCTGCCACCTGCTAGGGACTTAGCCTCTGGCTTTACCCAGGCTTGGGTAGCCCTGGGTCGGCCTGGCTTTTTTTCCCAGCCGCCCGGGACGATCTCTCCCTCTCTCCTGGAACCCTGGGCCGGCCTGCCGCCCTCAGGCTTAGCCCCCTGGGTCGCCTGGAAGTGGCGCCGCCTTGTGGATGAGCCGGGGAGAGCGGCTCTCCGTTGCCATCCGGTGGATTTTTAGCAGAATGCGGCCTGCAACCCGAGTGCTGGCGCCGCCTTGTGGACGAGCCGGGGACTGCGGCTCTCCGTTGCCATCCGGTGGATTTTTAGCAGATTGCAGCCTGCCAGCTGCTAGGGACTAAGTCTCTGGCGTTACCCAGGCTCGGGTAGCCCTGGCTTTCCCAGCCGCCTGGGACAATCTCTCCCTCCCTCCTGGAACCCATGGCCGGCCTGCCGCCCTCAGGCTTAGCCCCCTGGGTCTCCTGGAAGTGTCTCCCTCTGGAAGACACTTAGCAGAACGCAGCCTGCCACCTGCTAGGGACTTAGCCTCTGGCTTTACCCAGGCTTGGGTAGCCCTGGGTCGGCCTGGCTTTTTTTCCCAGCCGCCCGGGACGATCTCTCCCTCTCTCCTGGAACCCTGGGCCGGCCTGCCGCCCTCAGGCTTAGCCCCCTGGGTCGCCTGGAAGTGGCGCCGCCTTGTGGATGAGCCGGGGAGAGCGGCTCTACGTTGCCATCCGGTGGATTTTTAACAGAATGCAGCCTGCAACCCGAGTGCTGGCGCCGCCTTGTGGACGAGCCGGGGACTGCGGCTCTCCGTTGCCATCCGGTGGATTTTTAGCAGATTGCAGCCTGCCAGCTGCTAGGGACTAAGTCTCTGGCATTACCCAGGCTCGGGTAGCCCTGGCTTTCCCAGCCGCCTGGGACAATCTCTCCCTCCCTCCTGGAACCCATGGCCGGCCTGCCGCCCTCAGGCTTAGCCCCCTGGGTCTCCTGGAAGTGTCTCCCTCTGGAAGACACTTAGCAGAACGCAGCCTGCCACCTGCTAGGGACTTAGCCTCTGGCTTTACCCAGGCTTGGGTAGCCCTGGGTCGGCCTGGCTTTTTTCCCAGCCGCCCGGGACGATCTCTCCCTCCCTCCTGGAACCCATGGCCAGCCTGCCGCCTCAGGCTTAGCCCCCTGGGACTCCTGGAAGTGTCGCCCTCTGGTAGACACTTAGCAGAACGCAGCCTTCCACCTGTTAGGGACTTAGCCTCCGGCATGTACCCAGGCTCGGGTAGCCCTGGGTAGGCCTGGCTCTCCCAGCCGCCTGGGACGGTCTCTCCCTCTCTCCTGGAACCCTGGGCCAGCCTGCCGCCTCAGGCTTAGCCCCCTGGGTTGCCTGGAAGTGGCGCCGCCTTGTGGACAAGCGGGGGAGAGCGGCTCTACGTTGCCATCCGGTGGATTTTTAACAGAATGCAGCCTGCAACCCGAGTGCTGGCGCCGCCTTGTGGACGAGCCGGGGACTGCGGCTCTCCGTTGCCATCCGGTGGATTTTTAGCAGATTGCAGCCTTCCACCTGCTAGGGACTTAGCCTCCGGCATGTACCCAGGCTCGGGTAGGCCTGGGTAGGCCTGGCTTTCCCAGCCGCCTGGGACGATCTCTCCCTCCCTCCTGGAACCCATGGCCAGCCTGCCGCCTCAGGCTTAGCCCCCTGGGTCTCCTGGAAGTGTCGCCCTCTGGTAGACACTTAGCAGAACGCAGCCTTCCACCTGTTAGGGACTTAGCCTCCGGCATGTACCCAGGCTCGGGTAGCCCTGGGTAGGCCTGGCTCTCCCAGCCGCCTGGGACGGTCTCTCCCTCTCTCCTGGAACCCTGGGCCAGCCTGCCGCCTCAGGCTTAGCCCCCTGGGTTGCCTGGAAGTGGCGCCGCCTTGTGGACAAGCGGGGGAGAGCGGCTCTACGTTGCCATCCGGTGGATTTTTAACAGAATGCAGCCTGCAACCCGAGTGCTGGCGCCGCCTTGTGGACGAGCCGGGGACTGCGGCTCTCCGTTGCCATCCGGTGGATTTTTAGCAGATTGCAGCCTGCCAGCTGCTAGGGACTAAGTCTCTGGCATTACCCAGGCTCGGGTAGCCCTGGCTTTCCCAGCCGCCTGGGACAATCTCTCCCTCCCTCCTGGAACCCATGGCCGGCCTGCCGCCCTCAGGCTTAGCCCCCTGGGTCTCCTGGAAGTGTCTCCCTCTGGAAGACACTTAGCAGAACGCAGCCTGCCACCTGCTAGGGACTTAGCCTCTGGCTTTACCCAGGCTTGGGTAGCCCTGGGTCGGCCTGGCTTTTTTTCCCAGCCGCCCGGGACGATCTCTCCCTCTCTCCTGGAACCCTGGGCCGGCCTGCCGCCCTCAGGCTTAGCCCCCTGGGTCGCCTGGAAGTGGCGCCGCCTTGTGGATGAGCCGGGGAGAGCGGCTCTACGTTGCCATCCGGTGGATTTTTAACAGAATGCAGCCTGCAACCCGAGTGCTGGCGCCGCCTTGTGGACGAGCCGGGGACTGCGGCTCTCCGTTGCCATCCGGTGGATTTTTAGCAGATTGCAGCCTGCCAGCTGCTAGGGACTAAGTCTCTGGCGTTACCCAGGCTCGGGTAGCCCTGGCTTTCCCAGCCGCCTGGGACAATCTCTCCCTCCCTCCTGGAACCCATGGCCGGCCTGCCGCCCTCAGGCTTAGCCCCCTGGGTCTCCTGGAAGTGTCTCCCTCTGGAAGACACTTAGCAGAACGCAGCCTGCCACCTGCTAGGGACTTAGCCTCTGGCTTTGCCCAGGCTCGGGTAGCCCTGGGTCGGCCTGGCTTTTTTCCCAGCCGCCCGGGACGATCTCTCCCTCCCTCCTGGAACCCATGGCCAGCCTGCCGCCTCAGGCTTAGCCCCCTGGGTCTCCTGGAAGTGTCGCCCTCTGGTAGACACTTAGCAGAACGCAGCCTGCAACCTGCTAGGGACTTAGCCTCCGGCATGTACCCAGGCTCGGGTAGCCCTGGGTAGGCCTGGCTTTCCCAGCCGCCCGGGACGATCTCTCCCTCCCTCCTGGAACCCATGGCCAGCCTGCCGCCTCAGGCTTAGCCCCCTGGGTCTCCTGGAAGTGTCGCCCTCTGGTAGACACTTAGCAGAATGCAGCCTTCCACCTGCTAGGGACTTAGCCTCCGGCATGTACCCCGGCTCGGGTAGCCCTGGGTAGGCCTGGCTCTCCCAGCCGCCTGGGACGGTCTCTCCCTCTCTCCTGGAACCCTGGGCCAGCCTGCCGCCTCAGGCTTAGCCCCCTGGGTCTCCTGGAAGTGTCGCCCTCTGGTAGACACTTAGCAGAATGCAGCCTTCCACCTGCTAGGGACTTAGCCTCCGGCATGTACCCAGGCTCGGGTAGCCCTGGGTCGGCCTGGCTCTCCCAGCCGCCTGGGACGGTCTCTCCCTCTCTCCTGGAACCCTGGGCCAGCCTGCCGCCTCAGGCTTAGCCCCCTGGGTCTCCTGGAAGTGTCGCCCTCTGGTAGACACTTAGCAGAATGCAGCCTTCCACCTGTTAGGGACTTAGCCTCTGGCTTTACCCAGGCTTGGGTAGCCCCAGCCCGGCCTGGCGCTCGCCGCAGGAAGGCCTCCTCGGGGGCTCCGGTTTTTTGGGGGGTTTTTTGTCAAAGTGTCTACGGAAGTGGAAGTTCTCTCAGGGGGAAGCTCCCCTCGGACCCTGCCCAGGAGGGTGAGCCCCGGCCCGGCTTGCCTCCCCTAGGCCCGCCCGCTCCGGAACCCGGTTCTCCCTGCAGACCCCGCCTCGGGGCAACCCTCCAGCTCCCCATCTCCCGGCAGCCGGGGTCAAATACAGCACCACCTCTTCCTTCCGCTGGCCCTCAAGAGTCCTCACCGCTCCCCCAGGCAGGCTTCCACGGGAGGCCGATCGGACCCCGCCATTAAGCCCCCTGACAAACGGCCGTCCCTGGAAGTCTCTCCGGGCCCGACTATTAAGCCCCACCGCCGACCCTCCGGGCCCGACTATTAAGCCCCACCGCCGACCCTCCGGGGCCGACTATTAAGCCCACTGCCAGAGATAGCACTCATGGGAATCTCTCTGGGCCCGACTATTAAGTCCAACTGTGACTTATGCTTGGAAATGTGACTTATGCTTGGAAATGTGACTTATGCTTGGAAATGTGACTTATGCTTGGAAATGTGACTTATGCTGGCAAATGTGACTTATGCTGGCAAATGTGACTTATGCTGGCAAATGTGACTTATGCTGGCAAATGTGACTTATGCTGGCAAATGTGACTTATGCTGGCAAATGTGACTTATGCTGGCAAATGTGACTTATGCTGGCAAATGTGACTTATGCTGGCAAATGTGACTTATGCTGGCAAATGTGACTTATGCTGGCAAATGTGACTTATGCTGGCAAATGTGACTTATGCTGGCAAATGTGACTTATGCTGGCAAATGTGACTTATGCTGGCAAATGTGACTTATGCTGGCAAATGTGACTTATGCTGGCAAATGTGACTTATGCTGGCAAATGTGACTTATGCTGGCAAATGTGACTTATGCTGGCAAATGTGACTTGTCCTCCCAAATGTGACTTATGCTGGGAAATGTGACTTGTCCTCCCAAATGTGACTTATGCTGGCAAATGTGACTTGTCCGCCCGAATGTGACTTATCCAGCTAAATGAGACTTCTCCCTAAGCTGAGCTCCAGGGAGGGTAGCTGGTAGACTGGGGGCTTAATCTTCAGCTTCTACCGGGCTTATGGAGCCCTGAGTCGGCCTGGCTCTCCCAGCCGCCGGGGACAATCTCTCCCTCTCTCCTGGAACCCTGGGCCAGCCTGCCGCCTCAGGCTCGCCCCCCTGGGTCTCCTGGAAGTGGCGCCGCCTTGTGGACGAGCCGGGGAGAGCGGCTCTCCGTTGCCATCCGGTGGATTTTTAGCAGAATGCAGCCTGCAACCTGAATGCTGGCGCCGCCTTGTGGACAAGCCGGGGAGCGCGCCTCTCCGTTGCCATCCGGTGGATTTTTAGCAGATTGCAGCCTTCCACCTGCTAGGGACTTAGCCTCCGGCGTTACCCAGGCTCGGGTAGCCCTGGGTAGGCCTGGCTTTCCCAGCCGCCTGGGACAATCTCTCCCTCTCTCCTGGAACCCTGGGCCTGCCTGCCGCCTCAGGCTTAGCCCCCTGGGTTGCCTGGAAGTGGTGCCCTCTTGGTAGACACTTAGCAGAATGCAGCCTGCCACCTGCTAGGGACTGAGCCTCCGGCATTACCCAGGCTCGGGTAGCCCTGGGTAGGCCTGGCTCTCCCAGCCGCCTGGGACAATCTCTCCCTCTCTCCTGGAACCCTGGGCCAGCCTGCCGCCTCAGGCTCGCCCCCCTGGGTCTCCTGGAAGTGGCGCCGCCTTGTGGACGAGCCGGGGAGAGCGGCTCTCCGTTGCCATCCGGTGGATTTTTAGCAGAATGCAGCCTGCAACCTGAATGCTGGCGCCGCCTTGTGGACAAGCCGGGGAGCGCGCCTCTCCGTTGCCATCCGGTGGATTTTTAGCAGATTGCAGCCTTCCACCTGCTAGGGACTTAGCCTCCGGCGTTACCCAGGCTCGGGTAGCCCTGGGTAGGCCTGGCTTTCCCAGCCGCCTGGGACAATCTCTCCCTCTCTCCTGGAACCCTGGGCCTGCCTGCCGCCTCAGGCTTAGCCCCCTGGGTTGCCTGGAAGTGGTGCCCTCTTGGTAGACACTTAGCAGAATGCAGCCTGCCACCTGCTAGGGACTGAGCCTCCGGCATTACCCAGGCTCGGGTAGCCCTGGGTAGGCCTGGCTCTCCCAGCCGCCTGGGACAATCTCTCCCTCTCTCCTGGAACCCTGGGCCAGCCTGCCGCCTCAGGCTCGCCCCCCTGGGTCTCCTGGAAGTGGCGCCGCCTTGTGGACGAGCCGGGGAGAGCGGCTCTCCGTTGCCATCCGGTGGATTTTTAGCAGAATGCAGCCTGCAACCTGAATGCTGGCGCCGCCTTGTGGACAAGCCGGGGAGCGCGCCTCTCCGTTGCCATCCGGTGGATTTTTAGCAGATTGCAGCCTTCCACCTGCTAGGGACTTAGCCTCCGGCGTTACCCAGGCTCGGGTAGCCCTGGGTAGGCCTGGCTTTCCCAGCCGCCTGGGACAATCTCTCCCTCTCTCCTGGAACCCTGGGCCTGCCTGCCGCCTCAGGCTTAGCCCCCTGGGTTGCCTGGAAGTGGTGCCCTCTTGGTAGACACTTAGCAGAATGCAGCCTGCCACCTGCTAGGGACTGAGCCTCCGGCATTACCCAGGCTCGGGTAGCCCTGGGTAGGCCTGGCTCTCCCAGCCGCCTGGGACAATCTCTCCCTCTCTCCTGGAACCCTGGGCCAGCCTGCCGCCTCAGGCTTAGCCCCCTGGGTTGCCTGGAAGTGGTGCCCTCTTGGTAGACACTTAGCAGAATGCAGCCTGCCACCTGCTAGGGACTGAGCCTCCGGCATTACCCAGGCTCGGGTAGCCCTGGGTAGGCCTGGCTCTCCCAGCCGCCTGGGACAATCTCTCCCTCTCTCCTGGAACCCTGGGCCAGCCTGCCGCCTCAGGCTCGCCCCCCTGGGTCTCCTGGAAGTGGCGCCGCCTTGTGGACGAGCCGGGGAGAGCGGCTCTCCGTTGCCATCCGGTGGATTTTTAGCAGAATGCAGCCTGCAACCTGAATGCTGGCGCCGCCTTGTGGACAAGCCGGGGAGCGCGCCTCTCCGTTGCCATCCGGTGGATTTTTAGCAGATTGCAGCCTTCCACCTGCTAGGGACTTAGCCTCCGGCGTTACCCAGGCTCGGGTAGCCCTGGGTAGGCCTGGCTTTCCCAGCCGCCTGGGACAATCTCTCCCTCTCTCCTGGAACCCTGGGCCTGCCTGCCGCCTCAGGCTTAGCCCCCTGGGTTGCCTGGAAGTGGTGCCCTCTTGGTAGACACTTAGCAGAATGCAGCCTTCCACCTGCTAGGGACTTAGCCTCCGGCATTACCCAGGCTCGGGTAGCCCTGGGTAGGCCTGGCTTTCCCAGCCGCCTGGGACAATCTCTCCCTCTCTCCTGGAACCCTGGGCCAGCCTGCCGCCTCAGGCTTAGCCCCCTGGGTTGCCTGGAAGTGGTGCCCTCTTGGTAGACACTTAGCAGAATTCAGCCTGCCGCCTGCTAGGGACTCAGCCTCCGGCATGTACCCAGGCTCGGGTAGCCCTGGCTTTCCCAGCCGCCTGGGACAATCTCTCCCTCTCTCCTGGAACCCATGGCCGGCCTGCCGCCTCAGGCTCGCCCCCCTGGGTTTCCTGGAAGTGGAGCCGCCTTGTGGACAAGCCGGGGAGCGCGGCTCTCCGTTGCCATCCGGTGGATTTTTAGCAGATTGCAGCCTGCCACCTGCTAGGGACTTAGTCTCTGGCGTTACCCAGGCTCGGGTAGCCCTGCCTTTTCCCAGCCGCCTGGGACAATCTCTCCCTCTCTCCTGGAACCCATGGCCGGCCTGCCGCCTCAGGCTCGGCCCCCTGGGTCTCCTGGAAGTGTCTCCCTCTGGTAGACACTTAGCAGAATGCAGCCTGCCACCTGCTAGGGACTTGGCCTCTGGCTTCACCCAGGCTGGGGTGGCCCCGGGTCGGCCCGGCTTCTCGGCCTTCAGGGACAATCTCCCCGTCTCTCCTGGAACCCCGGGCCGGCCTCCCGCATATTTGGGAAAACGCATATTTTGAAAAGCACACTGAAGTCAGCTAGTCTTTTGCCACTCCCTTGTCCCCCCTCCGGGCTCGCCGCCGGTCGGCGGGGAGGAGGAGCGGGCGTCCGCCGGCGTCCCGGCGTCCGTCCCGTCTCCCCCCTCCGGC
>NW_027440219.1:187500-199283 GCF_031893055.1 Leptodactylus fuscus
TCCGCTCCCAGCGGCCGCAGTTCTCCTTCTGGTCCGCCTGGCGGCTGCCTCCGCCGGCTGCCAATCATCTCTCCCCGGCCGCCCGGGGGATTTCCCTTCTGCGCGCCTGTCAGCTCCTGCCAATCATCTCTCCCCGGCCGCCAAGGGGGATTTCCCTTCTGCGCGCCTGGCAGCTCCTGCCAATCATCTCTCCCCGGCCGCCCGGGGGATCTCGTTAAGGTCCGTGTTTCGTGGGGTTTTATTTCAAAGTTTGTCTTTTTTTTCCCCAAAGTGTCTAAGAGCCGATCGGCTCAGCGGGGGGCGCCCGTCGCCTCGCCCGGGATGGCGGCACCGGCGCCGGGTCGCCGTGCCTGCCACCAGCGGCCGCTCGGGGGATTTCCCTTCTGCGCGCCTGTCAGCTCCTGCCAATCATCTCTCCCCGGCCGCCCGGGGGATCTCTTATGGTCCGTGTTTTATGGGGGTTTTTTTTTTGTGCGTTTGACCTTTTTTTCCCCCAAAGCGTCTAAGTGCCGATCGGCTCGGCGGGAGGCGCCCGCCTGAAAACTGCGGCTTGCCACGCGACCTGAAGAGGCTTGTCACGCAACCCGGGGGGGCGGTGCCCTCGCTCTGCCTCCCCCCCGCGGGGATCCGCCGTCGGCGGCCTGTCAGCAGAGTTCACTGGGACTTTGTCAGAGTCGGGTGTCCGATCCCCTGGTACTCTGACTTTTGGTAAGCTAATTGACAGGACTCGCTGTCTCGGACACGGTTCTTGACGGGGGTGTTCAAAAGTAGGTCACAGAGAGAGTGTCACCTGTCCCATTACATGAAGACCAACCACTCAAAGTGTCCGACTTTGTGGAACTCCGGCCCGGATCCGGCCGTCAAATTCAACCTCATTCCGGTAGTGCCTTTTCCGCTCCGAGGCCTCCTCCGGGGCCGTCCGACGCCCGGTTCCACGGCGGGACCCCCGACACCGACTCGAGGAGGTACCCCTTTTTGCCGGCCGAGGTGCGCCGCCGCCGGCGTGAGGACGCCGCTCCCCGGTGTGAAAAACGGCCGCCGGAGGAATTTTGAAAGTTGAAAATTTGGCAAAGTGTCGACGGAAGTGCCAACCGCGCCGGCGGGGAGGCGCCCGTCGCCTCGCCCGGGATGGCGGCACCGGCGCCGGGTCGCCGCGCCTGCCGCGGCCGCTAGTCTCCCCGGACGCCCGGGGGATTTCCCTTCCGCTCCCAGCGGCCGCAGTTCTCCTTCCGGTCCGCCTGGCGGCTGCCTCCGCCGGCTGCCAATCATCTCTCCGGATTTCCCTTCTGCGCGCCTGTCAGCTCCTGCAAATCCTCTCTCCCCGGCCGCTCGGGGAGGCGGGATCTCGCCCTCTGGTAGACGCTAGCAGCCTGCCACCTGCTAGGGACTCGGCCTCTGGCATTACCCAGGCTCCGGCAGCCCTGGGTCGGCCTGGCTTTTCCCAGCCGCCTGGGACGATCTCTCCCTCTGTCCTGGAACCCTGGGCCGGCCTGCCGCCTCAGGCTTAGCCCCCTGGGTCGCCTGGAAGTGGCGCCGCCTTGTGGACGAGCCGGGGAGAGCCGCTCTCCGTTGCCATCCGGTGGATTTTTAGCAAATTGCAGCTTTCCATAGCAAATTGCAGCCTTCCACCTGCTAGGGACTTAGCCTCCGGCATGTACCCAGGCTCGGGTAGCCCTGGGTAGGCCTGGCTTTCCCAGCCGCCTGGGACAATCTCTCCCTCTCTCCTGGAACCCTGGGCCAGCCTGCCGCCTCAGGCTTAGCCCCCTGGGTCGCCTGGAAGTGGTGCCCTCTTGGTAGACACTTAGCAGAATGCAGCCTGCCACCTGCTAGGGACTTAGCCTCTGGCTTTACCCAGGCTCGGGTAGCCCTGGGTCGGCCTGGCTTTCCCAGCCGCCTGGGACAATCTCTCCCTCTCTCCTGGAACCCTGGGCCGGCCTGCCGCCTCAGGCTTAGCCCCCTGGGTCGCCTGGAAGTGGCGCCGCCTTGTGGACGAGCCGGGGAGAGCCGCTCTCCGTTGCCATCCGGTGGATTTTTAGCAAATTGCAGCTTTCCATAGCAAATTGCAGCCTTCCACCTGCTAGGGACTTAGCCTCCGGCATGTACCCAGGCTCGGGTAGCCCTGGGTAGGCCTGGCTTTCCCAGCCGCCTGGGACAAATCTCTCCCTCTCTCCTGGAACCCTGGGCCAGCCTGCCGCCTCAGGCTTAGCCCCCTGGGTCGCCTGGAAGTGGTGCCCTCTTGGTAGACACTTAGCAGAATGCAGCCTGCCACCTGCTAGGGACTTAGCCTCTGGCTTTACCCAGGCTCGGGTAGCCCTGGGTCGGCCTGGCTTTCCCAGCCGCCTGGGACAATCTCTCCCTCTCTCCTGGAACCCTGGGCCGGCCTGCCGCCTCAGGCTTAGCCCCCTGGGTCGCCTGGAAGTGGCGCCGCCTTGTGGACGAGCCGGGGAGAGCCGCTCTCCGTTGCCATCCGGTGGATTTTTAGCAAATTGCAGCTTTCCATAGCAAATTGCAGCCTTCCACCTGCTAGGGACTTAGCCTCCGGCATGTACCCAGGCTCTGGTAGCCCTGGGTAGGCCTGGCTTTCCCAGCCGCCTGGGACAAATCTCTCCCTCTCTCCTGGAACCCTGGGCCAGCCTGCCGCCTCAGGCTTAGCCCCCTGGGTTGCCTGGAAGTGGTGCCCTCTTGGTAGACACTTAGCAGAATGCAGCCTGCCACCTGCTAGGGACTTAGCCTCTGGCTTTACCCAGGCTCGGGTAGCCCTGGGTCGGCCTGGCTCTTTTCCCAGCCGCCTGGGACAATCTCTCCCTCTCTCCTGGAACCCTGGGCCGGCCTGCCGCCTCAGGCTTAGCCCCCTGGGTCGCCTGGAAGTGGCGCCGCCTTGTGGACGAGCCGGGGAGAGCCGCTCTCCGTTGCCATCCGGTGGATTTTTAGCAAATTGCAGCTTTCCATAGCAAATTGCAGCCTTCCACCTGCTAGGGACTTAGCCTCCGGCATGTACCCAGGCTCGGGTGGCCCTGGGTAGGCCTGGCTTTCCCAGCCGCCTGGGTCAATCTCTCCCTCTCTCCTGGAACCCTGGGCCAGCCTGCCGCCTCAGGCTTAGCCCCCTGGGTCTCCTGGAAGTGTCGCCCTCTGGTAGACACTTAGCAGAATTCAGCCTGCCGCCTGCTAGGGACTCAGCCTCCGGCATGTACCCAGGCTCGGGTAGCCCTGGCTTTCCCAGCCGCCTGGGACAATCTCTCCCTCTCTCCTGGAACCCTGGGCCAGCCTGCCGCCTCAGGCTTAGCCCCCTGGGTCGCCTGGAAGTGGTGCCCTCTCGGTAGACACTTGGCAGCATGCAGCCTGCCACCTGCTAGGGACTTAGCCTCTGGCTTTACCCAGGCTCGGGTAGCCCTGGGTCGGCCTGGCTTTCCCAGCCGCCTGGGACGATCTCTCCCTCTCTCTCCTGGAACCCTGGGCCGGCCTGCCGCCTCAGGCTTAGCCCCCTGGGTCGCCTGGAAGTGGCGCCGCCTTGTGGACGAGCCGGGGAGAGCGGCTCTCCGTTGCCATCCGGTGGATTTTTAGCAGAATGCAGCCTGCAACCCGAGTGCTGGCGCCGCCTTGTGGACGAGCCGGGGACTGCGGCTCTCCGTTGCCATCCGGTGGATTTTTAGCAGATTGCAGCCTTCCACCTGCTAGGGACTTAGCCTCCGGCATGTGCCCAGGCTCGGGTAGCCCTGGGTAGGCCTGGCTTTCCCAGCCGCCTGGGACGATCTCTCCCTCTTCTCCTGGAACCCTGGGCCAGCCTGCCGCCTCAGGCTTAGCCCCCTGGGTTGCCTGGAAGTGGTGCCCTCTCGGTAGACACTTAGCAGAACGCAGCCTGCCGCCTGCTAGGGACTTATCCTCTGGCTTTACCCAGGCTGGGGTGGCCCTGGGTCGGCCTGGCTTTTTTCCCAGCCGCCTGGGACAATCTCTCCCTCTCTCCATGAACCCTGGGCCGGCCTGCCGCCTCAGACTTCCCCTTCCGCTCCGAGCGGCCGCAGTTCTCGTTCTGGTCCGCCTGGCAGCTACCTCCGCCGGCTGCCAATCATCTCTCTCTCTCTCTCCCCCCGGCCGCCCGGGGGAACTTCCCTTCTGCGCGCGCCTGGCAGCTACCTCCGCCTGCCAATCATCTCTCCCCCGGCCCTCCCGGGGGACCTCCCTTCTGCGCCGGCCGGCCGGCCGGCCGGCTGCAGTTCTCACTGGTCCGTGTTGTATGGGGTTTATTAAAATGTCGGTCTTTTTCCCCCAAAGTGTCTAAAAGTGCCGATCGGCTCGGCGGGAGGCGCCCGTCGCCTCCCCCGGGATGGCGGCACCGGCGCCCTCTCGCCGTACCTGCCAGCGGCCGCTCGTCTCCCCTGGCCCGCGCCGGGGGATTTCCCTTCTGCTCGGAGCGGCCGCAGTTCTCCTTCTGGTCCGCCTGGCGGCTGCCTCCGCCTGCTGCCAATCATCTCTCCCCGGCCGCACAGGGGGACTTCCCTTCTGCGCGCCTGGCAGCTCCTGCCAATCATCTCTCCCCGGCCGCCCGGGGGATCTCACCGAGGTCCGTGTTTCGTGGGGTTTTATTTCAAAGTTTGCCTTTTTTTTTTTTTATTTTTTTCCCCAAAGTGTCCAAGAGCCGATCGGCTCAGCGGGGGGCGCCCGTCGCCTCGCCCGGGATGGCGGCACCGGCGCCCTCTCGCCGTACCTGCCAGCGGCCGCTCGTCTCCCCTGGCCCGCCCGGGGGATTTCCCTTCTGCTCGGAGCGGCCGCAGTTCTCATTCTAGCGCGCAGGGCAGCTCCTGCCAATCATCTCTCCCTTCCGCGACCAGCCGGAAGCGGTTCTCATTGGTCCGTGTTTCGTTGGTTATTTATTTTTCAAAGTTTGACTTTTTCTTTTTTTTTTCCCCAAAAGTGTCTAAAAGTGCCGATTGGCTCGGCGGGAAGCGCCCGCCTGAAAACCGAGGCTTGCCACGCGACCTAAAGAGGCTTGTCTCGCAACTCGGGGGGGCGGTGCCCTCGCTCTGCCTCCCCCCCGCAGGGATCCGCCGTCGGCGGCCTGTCAGCAGAGTTCACTGGGACTTTGTCAGAGTCGGGTGTCCGATGCCCTGGTACTCTGACTTTTGGTAAGCTAATTGACAGCACACGCTGTCTCGGACACGGTTCTTGACGGGGGTGTTCAAAAGTAGGTCACAGAGAGAGTGTCACCTGTCCCATTACATGAAGACCAACCACTCAAAGTGTCCGACTTTGTGGAACTCCGGCCCGGATCCGGCCGTCAAATTCAACCTCATTCCGGTAGTGCCTTTTCGGCTCCGAGGCCTCCTCCGGGGCCGTCCGACGCCCGGTTCCACGGCGGGACCCCCGACACCGACTCGAGGTGGTACCCCTTCGTGCCGGCCGAGGCGCGCCGCCGCCGGCGTGAGGGCGCCGCTCCCCGGAGTGAAACACGGCCGCCGGAGGAATTTTGAAAGTTGAAAATTTGACTAAGTGTCGACGGAAGTGCCATATGCGCCGGGCGGGAGGCGCCCGTCGCCTCGCCCGGGATGGCGGCGCCGGCGCCGGCTCGCCGCGCCTGCCAGAGGCCGCTCGTCTCCCCGGAGGCCCGGGGGATTTCCCTTCTGCTCGGAGCGGCCGCAGTTCTCCTTCTGGTCCGCCTGGCAGCTACCTCCGCCGGCTGCCAATCATCTCTCTCCCCGGCCCGGGGGGGACGACTCTCCCTTCTGCGCGTGCGCGCCTGTCAGCTCCTGCAAATCGTCTCTCCCGCCGCCCGCCGAGGGTGACTTCCCTTCTGCGCGTGCGCGCCTGTCAGCTCCTGCCAATCATCTCTCCTCTCTCCCCGCGGCCGCCCGGGGACTTTCCCTTCTGCGCGCGCGCGTGCGCGCCTGTCAGCTCCTGCAAATCGTCTCTCCCCCCGGCCGCCAAGGGGGATTTCCCTTCTGCGTGCGCGCCTGTCAGCTCCTGCAAATCCTCTCTCCCCGGCCGCTCGGGGAGGCGGGATCTCGCCCTCTGGTAGACGCTAGCAGCCTGCCACCTGCTAGGGACTCGGCCTCCGGCATTACCCAGGCAACGGCAGCCCTGGGTCGGCCTGGCTTTTTCCCAGCCGCCCGGGACGATCTCTCCCTCTCTCCTGGAACCCTGGGCCGGCCTGCCGCCCTCAGGCTTAGCCCCCTGGGTCGCCCGGAAGTGGCGCCGCCTTGTGGACGAGCCGGGGAGAGCGGCTCTACGTTGCCATCCGGTGGATTTTTAGCAAATTGCAGCTTTCCATAGCAAATTGCAGCTTTCCACCTGCTAGGGACTTATCCTCTGGCTTTACCCAGGCTGGGGTGGCCCTGGGTCGGCCTGGCTTTTTTTCCCAGCCGCCTGGGACGATCTCTCCCTCTCTCCTGGAACCCCGGGCCGGCCTGCCGCCCTCAGGCTTAGCCCCCTGGGTCTCCTGGAAGTGTCTCCCTCTGGAAGTCACTTAGCAGAACGCAGCCTGCCGCCTGCTAGGGACTTAGCCTCTGGCTTTACCCAGGCTAGGGTAGCCCTGGGTCGGCCTGGCTTTTTTCCCAGCCGCCCGGGACGATCTCTCCCTCTCTCCTGGAACCCTGGGCCGGCCTGCCGCCCTCAGGCTTAGCCCCCTGGGTCGCCTGGAAGTGGCGCCGCCTTGTGGACGAGCCGGGGAGAGCGGCTCTACGTTGCCATCCGGTGGATTTTTAACAGAATGCAGCCTGCAACCCGAGTGCTGGCGCCGCCTTGTGGACGAGCCGGGGACCGCGGCTCTCCGTTGCCATCCGGTGGATTTTTAGCAGATTGCAGCCTTCCACCTGCTAGGGACTTAGCCTCCGGCATGTATCCAGGCTCGGGTAGCCCTGGGTAGGCCTGGCTTTCCCAGCCGCCTGGGACAATCTCTCCCTCTCTCCTGGAGCCCATGGCCGGCCTGCCGCCCTCAGGCTTAGCCCCCTGGGTTTCCTGGAAGCGTCTACCTCTGGTAGACACTTAGCAGAATGCAGCCTTCCACCTGCTAGGGACTTAGCCTCCGGCATCTACCCAGGCTCGGGTAGCCCTGGGTAGGCCTGGCTTTCCCAGCCGCCTGGGACGATCTCTCCCTCTCTCCTGGAACCCTGGGCCGGCCTGCCGCCTCAGGCTTAGCCCCCTGGGTCGCCTGGAAGTGGCGCCGCCTTGTGGACAAGCGGGGGAGAGCGGCTCTCCGTTGCCATCCGGTGGATTTTTAGCAGAATGCAGCCTGCAACCCGAGTGCTGGCGCCGCCTTGTGGACGAGCCGGGGACTGCGGCTCTCCGTTGCCATCCGGTGGATTTTTAGCAGAATGCAGCCTTCCACCTGCTAGGGACTTAGCCTCCGGCATGTATCCAGGCTCGGGTAGCCCTGGGTAGGCCTGGCTTTCCCAGCCGCCTGGGACAATCTCTCCCTCTCTCCTGGAGCCCATGGCCGGCCTGCCGCCCTCAGGCTTAGCCCCCTGGGTTTCCTGGAAGCGTCTACCTCTGGTAGACACTTAGCAGAATGCAGCCTTCCACCTGCTAGGGACTTAGCCTCCGGCATCTACCCAGGCTCGGGTAGCCCTGGGTAGGCCTGGCTTTCCCAGCCGCCTGGGACGATCTCTCCCTCTCTCCTGGAACCCTGGGCCGGCCTGCCACCTCAGGCTTAGCCCCCTGGGTCGCCTGGAAGTGGCGCCGCCTTGTGGACGAGCCGGGGAGAGCGGCTCTCCGTTGCCATCCGGTGGATTTTTAACAGAATGCAGCCTGCAACCCGAGTGCTGGCGCCGCCTTGTGGACGAGCCGGGGACCGCGGCTCTCCGTTGCCATCCGGTGGATTTTTAGCAGATTGCAGCCTTCCACCTGCTAGGGACTTAGCCTCTGGCATTACCCAGGCTCGGGTAGGCCTGGCTTTCCCAGCCGCCTGGGACAATCTCTCCCTCTCTCCTGGAACCCTGGGCCGGCCTGCCGCCTCAGGCTTAGCCCCCTGGGTTGCCTGGAAGTGGCGCCGCCTTGTGGACAAGCGGGGGAGAGCGGCTCTCCGTTGCCATCCGGTGGATTTTTAGCAGAATGCAGCCTGCAACCCGAGTGCTGGCGCCGCCTTGTGGACGAGCCGGGGACCGCGGCTCTCCGTTGCCATCCGGTGGATTTTTAGCAGATTGCAGCCTTCCACCTGCTAGGGACTTAGCCTCTGGCATTACCCAGGCTCGGGTAGGCCTGGCTGTCCCAGCCGCCTGGGACAATCTCTCCCTCTCTCCTGGAACCCTGGGCCGGCCTGCCACCTCAGGCTTAGCCCCCTGGGTTGCCTGGAAGTGGCGCCGCCTTGTGGACAAGCGGGGGAGAGCGGCTCTCCGTTGCCATCCGGTGGATTTTTAGCAGAATGCGGCCTGCAACCCGAGTGCTGGCGCCGCCTTGTGGACGAGCCGGGGACTGCGGCTCTCCGTTGCCATCCGGTGGATTTTTAGCAGATTGCAGCCTGCCAGCTGCTAGGGACTAAGTCTCTGGCGTTACCCAGGCTCGGGTAGCCCTGGCTTTCCCAGCCGCCTGGGACAATCTCTCCCTCCCTCCTGGAACCCATGGCCGGCCTGCCGCCCTCAGGCTTAGCCCCCTGGGTCTCCTGGAAGTGTCTCCCTCTGGAAGACACTTAGCAGAACGCAGCCTGCCACCTGCTAGGGACTTAGCCTCTGGCTTTACCCAGGCTTGGGTAGCCCTGGGTCGGCCTGGCTTTTTTTCCCAGCCGCCCGGGACGATCTCTCCCTCTCTCCTGGAACCCTGGGCCGGCCTGCCGCCCTCAGGCTTAGCCCCCTGGGTCGCCTGGAAGTGGCGCCGCCTTGTGGATGAGCCGGGGAGAGCGGCTCTCCGTTGCCATCCGGTGGATTTTTAGCAGAATGCGGCCTGCAACCCGAGTGCTGGCGCCGCCTTGTGGACGAGCCGGGGACTGCGGCTCTCCGTTGCCATCCGGTGGATTTTTAGCAGATTGCAGCCTGCCAGCTGCTAGGGACTAAGTCTCTGGCGTTACCCAGGCTCGGGTAGCCCTGGCTTTCCCAGCCGCCTGGGACAATCTCTCCCTCCCTCCTGGAACCCATGGCCGGCCTGCCGCCCTCAGGCTTAGCCCCCTGGGTCTCCTGGAAGTGTCTCCCTCTGGAAGACACTTAGCAGAACGCAGCCTGCCACCTGCTAGGGACTTAGCCTCTGGCTTTACCCAGGCTTGGGTAGCCCTGGGTCGGCCTGGCTTTTTTTCCCAGCCGCCCGGGACGATCTCTCCCTCTCTCCTGGAACCCTGGGCCGGCCTGCCGCCCTCAGGCTTAGCCCCCTGGGTCGCCTGGAAGTGGCGCCGCCTTGTGGATGAGCCGGGGAGAGCGGCTCTACGTTGCCATCCGGTGGATTTTTAACAGAATGCAGCCTGCAACCCGAGTGCTGGCGCCGCCTTGTGGACGAGCCGGGGACTGCGGCTCTCCGTTGCCATCCGGTGGATTTTTAGCAGATTGCAGCCTGCCAGCTGCTAGGGACTAAGTCTCTGGCGTTACCCAGGCTCGGGTAGCCCTGGCTTTCCCAGCCGCCTGGGACAATCTCTCCCTCCCTCCTGGAACCCATGGCCGGCCTGCCGCCCTCAGGCTTAGCCCCCTGGGTCTCCTGGAAGTGTCTCCCTCTGGAAGACACTTAGCAGAACGCAGCCTGCCACCTGCTAGGGACTTAGCCTCTGGCTTTACCCAGGCTTGGGTAGCCCTGGGTCGGCCTGGCTTTTTTCCCAGCCGCCCGGGACGATCTCTCCCTCCCTCCTGGAACCCATGGCCAGCCTGCCGCCTCAGGCTTAGCCCCCTGGGACTCCTGGAAGTGTCGCCCTCTGGTAGACACTTAGCAGAACGCAGCCTTCCACCTGTTAGGGACTTAGCCTCCGGCATGTACCCAGGCTCGGGTAGCCCTGGGTAGGCCTGGCTCTCCCAGCCGCCTGGGACGGTCTCTCCCTCTCTCCTGGAACCCTGGGCCAGCCTGCCGCCTCAGGCTTAGCCCCCTGGGTTGCCTGGAAGTGGCGCCGCCTTGTGGACAAGCGGGGGAGAGCGGCTCTACGTTGCCATCCGGTGGATTTTTAACAGAATGCAGCCTGCAACCCGAGTGCTGGCGCCGCCTTGTGGACGAGCCGGGGACTGCGGCTCTCCGTTGCCATCCGGTGGATTTTTAGCAGATTGCAGCCTTCCACCTGCTAGGGACTTAGCCTCCGGCATGTACCCAGGCTCGGGTAGGCCTGGGTAGGCCTGGCTTTCCCAGCCGCCTGGGACGATCTCTCCCTCCCTCCTGGAACCCATGGCCAGCCTGCCGCCTCAGGCTTAGCCCCCTGGGTCTCCTGGAAGTGTCGCCCTCTGGTAGACACTTAGCAGAACGCAGCCTTCCACCTGTTAGGGACTTAGCCTCCGGCATGTACCCAGGCTCGGGTAGCCCTGGGTAGGCCTGGCTCTCCCAGCCGCCTGGGACGGTCTCTCCCTCTCTCCTGGAACCCTGGGCCAGCCTGCCGCCTCAGGCTTAGCCCCCTGGGTTGCCTGGAAGTGGCGCCGCCTTGTGGACAAGCGGGGGAGAGCGGCTCTACGTTGCCATCCGGTGGATTTTTAACAGAATGCAGCCTGCAACCCGAGTGCTGGCGCCGCCTTGTGGACGAGCCGGGGACTGCGGCTCTCCGTTGCCATCCGGTGGATTTTTAGCAGATTGCAGCCTGCCAGCTGCTAGGGACTAAGTCTCTGGCATTACCCAGGCTCGGGTAGCCCTGGCTTTCCCAGCCGCCTGGGACAATCTCTCCCTCCCTCCTGGAACCCATGGCCGGCCTGCCGCCCTCAGGCTTAGCCCCCTGGGTCTCCTGGAAGTGTCTCCCTCTGGAAGACACTTAGCAGAACGCAGCCTGCCACCTGCTAGGGACTTAGCCTCTGGCTTTACCCAGGCTTGGGTAGCCCTGGGTCGGCCTGGCTTTTTTCCCAGCCGCCCGGGACGATCTCTCCCTCCCTCCTGGAACCCATGGCCAGCCTGCCGCCTCAGGCTTAGCCCCCTGGGACTCCTGGAAGTGTCGCCCTCTGGTAGACACTTAGCAGAACGCAGCCTTCCACCTGTTAGGGACTTAGCCTCCGGCATGTACCCAGGCTCGGGTAGCCCTGGGTAGGCCTGGCTCTCCCAGCCGCCTGGGACGGTCTCTCCCTCTCTCCTGGAACCCTGGGCCAGCCTGCCGCCTCAGGCTTAGCCCCCTGGGTTGCCTGGAAGTGGCGCCGCCTTGTGGACAAGCGGGGGAGAGCGGCTCTACGTTGCCATCCGGTGGATTTTTAACAGAATGCAGCCTGCAACCCGAGTGCTGGCGCCGCCTTGTGGACGAGCCGGGGACTGCGGCTCTCCGTTGCCATCCGGTGGATTTTTAGCAGATTGCAGCCTTCCACCTGCTAGGGACTTAGCCTCCGGCATGTACCCAGGCTCGGGTAGGCCTGGGTAGGCCTGGCTTTCCCAGCCGCCTGGGACGATCTCTCCCTCCCTCCTGGAACCCATGGCCAGCCTGCCGCCTCAGGCTTAGCCCCCTGGGTCTCCTGGAAGTGTCGCCCTCTGGTAGACACTTAGCAGAACGCAGCCTTCCACCTGTTAGGGACTTAGCCTCCGGCATGTACCCAGGCTCGGGTAGCCCTGGGTAGGCCTGGCTCTCCCAGCCGCCTGGGACGGTCTCTCCCTCTCTCCTGGAACCCTGGGCCAGCCTGCCGCCTCAGGCTTAGCCCCCTGGGTTGCCTGGAAGTGGCGCCGCCTTGTGGACAAGCGGGGGAGAGCGGCTCTACGTTGCCATCCGGTGGATT
>NW_027440220.1:0-2500 GCF_031893055.1 Leptodactylus fuscus
GGAACTGAGTCTTGTTGTACCCCATGATGAGGGAGCTTAGTCTTGTTGTACCCCAGGATGAGGGAGCTGAGTCTTGTTGTACCCCACGATGAAGGAGCTGAGTCTTATTGTACCCTACGATGAGGGAGCTGAGTCTTGTTGTACCCCACAATGAAGGAGCTGAGTCTTGTTGTACCCCACGATGAAGGAGCTGAGTCTTATTGTACCCCATGATGAAGGAGCTGAGTCTTATTGTACCCCACGATGAGGGAGCTTAGTTTTATTGTATCCCACGATGATGGAGCTGAGTCTTGTACCCCATGATGAGAGAGCTTAGTCATGTTATACCCCACGATGATGGAGCTGAGTCTTGTACCCCATGATGAGAGAGCTTTGTCTTGTTGTACCCCACGATGAGGGAGCTTAGACTTGTTGGACCCCACGATGAGGGAGCTTAGTCTTGTTGTACCCCACGATGAGGGAGCTTAGTCTTGTTGTACCCCACGATGAGGGAGCTTAGTCTTGTTGTACCCCATGATGAGGGAGCTTAGTCTTGTTGTACCCCAGGATGAGGGAGCTGAGTCTTGTTGTACCCTACGATGAGGGAGCTGAGTCTTGTTGTACCCCACAATGAAGGAGCTGAGTCTTGTTGTACCCCACGATGAAGGAGCTGAGTCTTATTGTACCCCACGATGAAGGAGCTGAGTCTTATTGTACCCCACGATGAAGGAGCTGAGTCTTGTTGTACCCCACGATGAGGGAGCTTAGTTTTATTGTATCCCACGATGATGGAGCTGAGTCTTGTACCCCATGATGAGAGAGCTTAGTCTTGTTGTACCCCACGATGAGGGAGCTTAGTCTTGTTGTACCCCACGATGAGGGAGCTTAGTCTTGTTGTACCCCACGATGAGGGAGCCGAGTCTTGTTGTACCCCACGATGAAGGAGCTGAGTCTTATTGTACCCCACGATGAGGGAGCTGAGTCTTGTTGTACCCCAAGATGAGGGAGCTTAGTTTTATTGTACCCCACGATGAGGAAGCTTAGTCTTGTTGTACCCCACGATGAGGGAGCTTAGTCTTGTTGGACCCCACGATGAGGGAGCTGAGTCTTGTTGTACCCCACGATGAGGGAGCTGAGTCTTGTTGTACCCCACGATGAGGGAGCTTAGTCTTGTTGGACCCGACGATGAGGGAGCTGAGTCTTGTTGTACCTGATTAGGTTGCTGAGTCTTGTTGTACCCCACGATGAGGGAGGTTAGTCTTGTTGTACCCCACGATGAAGGAGCTGAGTCTTATTGTACCCCACGATGATGGAGCTGAGTCTTGTTGTACCCCACGATGAGGGAACTGAGTCTTGTTGTACCCCACGATGAGGGAGCTTAGTCTTGTTGTACCCCACGATGATGGAGCTGAGTCTTGTACCCCATGATGAGGGAGCTGAGTCTTGTTGTACCCCACGATGAAGGAGCTGAGTCTTATTGTACCCCACGATGATGGAGCTGAGTCTTGTTGTACCCCACGATGAGGGAACTGAGTCTTATTGTACCCCACGATGATGGAGCTGAGTCTTGTTGTACCCCACGATGAGGGAACTGAGTCTTGTTGTACCCCTCGATGAGGGAGCTTAGTCTTGTTGTACCCCACGATGATGGAGCTGAGTCTTGTTGTACCCCATGATGAGGGAGCTGAGTCTTGTTGTACCCCACGATGAGGGAGCTGAGTCTTGTTGTACCCCACGATGAGGGAGCTTAGTCTTGTTGTACCCCAGGATGAGGGATCTGAGTCTTGTTGTACCCCACGATGAGGGAGGTTAGTCTTGTTGTACCCACGATGAGGGAGCTTAGTCTTGTTGTACCCCACGATGAGGGAACTGAGTCTTGTTGTACCCCACGATGAGGGAGCTTAGTCTTGTTGTACCCCACGATGAGGGAACTGAGTCTTGTTGTACCCCACGATGAGGGAGCTTAGTCTTGTTGTACCCCATGATGAGGGAGCTTAGTCTTGTTGTACCGCACGATGAGGGAGCTTAGTCTTGTTGTACCCCAGGATGAGGGAGTTTGGTCTTGTTGTACCCCACGATGAGGGAGCTTAGTCTTGTTGTACCCCATGATGAGGGAGCTTAGTCTTGTTGTACACTACACTAGTGGAGCTCAGCTTTATCACAGTGTCCTGTATAGGGCGGCCATAGCTTGGGCTCCTTCACTACTTTGGCTTACAAGTGGTAATGTGTCTGATTGTACAGGAGACCACCTAAGCTCCGCTGAGAATTCTGGGTAAGGAATACACAAATATGATCTTGGTGGAAGAGAGGACCTTGCTTCTGCCATGTTCAGTATAGGGCGCTCCCTCCATAGCAGTAAGGTCCTCTGCTCCATCTACCAGCTCTTATTAGGTTGCTCTACATAGCAGAGGACGGCAGACACCACACACATATACATGGCGCCCCCCAGCGGCTCAGCCTGGAGAAGACTGCACAGCAGCCGAGTCCTTGTATCAGGGACCGCCTCAGCCTTCCCCATAGA